>NC_056739.1:1382109071-1382236571 GCF_019279795.1 Protopterus annectens
CTATCTCAACCTTCAGGTTGCTTTTCTACATTTAGTATATTTCAATATTATTTAGCTACTAGAAACCTGCTTGTATGTTATGAAACTTTCATTCCCTTTCCTTAAGATCAAAGGGCAGGAAAGCCTACCCACTTTTTTAAGGTTAATTAACTTCTTACATACTTTGGCAGAGGAATTTGTCTCCATCTGTACAGACACAGGGCTATCAATCCTGCATAGGTGGTTAATCCTAATGATGTTAGCAGGTCAGTAGCTGCTATTAAAAAAAAAGACTAGTGTTGTGAAACTGCTGGTCTTTATTGCGGAGAGAGACAGTATCAGTGCAGCAAGTTACTGGAGTTTCTGCCTGTCTCTCTCTCTCTCTCTCTGCTGTAGAGTATGGATTTAACCAATAATCCAAAATAAGGCAAAAACAAGGTGACTAAAACCAAGTAAAGTAACAGGAAACAGCCTCGTTGAGTGAAACAATCAAACCCCGGAGAAAATGAATGTAGCAGATTACCTTTTATGAAAGTAAAGTAAAAAAACATTAACGTAGTTAAAATTCCGTTGTCGTTTATAAAACTTCATCAGATGTGGGCTAAAACATAGATCATAATTTTAAATACTCAGGAATAAATGTCATCACAAATTAATTATCCAATAAAGATGGTTTCACTCAATGAGGCTGTTCCTGTTACAGTATGGATTTAGGTGGAGCTGTCCTGGGGATATTTTACAAAAGAAAATATTTTCTGATTCTTTTTCTCTAAATGTCACAGAAAGCTGTGATACTACATTTAAGCCATCTTAGTATCATATACAGTAGAATAACTAACCAGCATTGCACATCACTTAGTCTTTATTTTGGTAATAAGGTTGAAGCAACTATTTTTTTTTAATTTAATGATGGCATGTTTTCCCTGCACAATCTCAGGCTTATGTCAGGACATTCCACTTTGCGCAGCTAAAAGATGACAACCCTAAAAACTGACCACATATTTTGTATAATGGTCCACTTGTAATTGATATTTTGTATAATTGCAACAGTTTTGTAGAAAGTAGTGTTAGTCTTACACACAGAACTACTGATTTGTCATGCTCAAAGGTTTTGATAGAGTGTTAGTATGTTGCAATATAAAATATCAAGGGGTAGCAACAGAATAGGAAAATATAATCTGTGCCGGAATTTGTGAATCAGTTTAAAAATCTACAAATACAAATTCAAGAAGAGAGAATATTTTTGTACTTTTCTTGTAAAATGCTTTTGTGCAAAAATAACAAGTACTTTAGCAGATTTCTCCAACATTCAGGATAAAAAAATCTTCTACTGCTGTAGACAGTGGTTCTTTGAAGACATTTTTAACACTTCTTGGATTACAGTGCAAGAGTGTGTGGGAGGGTCCGTTAGTGCCTATAGCTTAGGACTACAAAATGAGAATCTTTACAAAAACAGTAATTTAGCTACTTTCGTTGGCTACTGTTAGAAAATTGGTCTGAATTGTTTAAACAGGCTCTTACATAATTGTATATGATGGTCATTCTAGAATAAAATGCAAGCACTCTTGCAACAGAGACCCGTGACTCACACTACTGCCATTCTGTCTCAGCTGTCTGGGAAGGCAATATAACTTCCTTATGTCTGGCATGACCCACATAAAGGGGACTTGAAATGGATTCTAGGAAGAGGGGAGAAAACACTAAAACATGATCGCATTAATATGTTAGGCCCCGTGTTGGCCATTTTGTGGAAAAACATACTAAAGTTTTATAACAAGCAGTTAGACTTATTTTAATGCATTAAAATAGCTCAGAAAACAATAATACAATAAACAAACACGTTTTGAGTTCCAAGGTGGAGTTTTCTTTTAAGGAATATTTTTATTGTTTTATCTGTGCGGAGTCTGTATGTCCTCCCTGAGGTTGCGTGGGTTTCCTCCGGGTGCTCCGGTTTCCTCCCATATCCCAAAGACATGCTGTAGGTGGATTGGACACTCCAAATTGGCCCTAGGTGTGAGTGTGTGCATGTGTGTGCCTTCCGTGGAAGGTTGGGTGCCGGGCTGGCAACTCGACACCGTAAAACTCCACTGCCAATCATGAGCAGACAGTTGATCCGCTGTGATGACCCCCTAACCCTGAAAAGCTGAAAGAAGAAGAAGAAGATTTGCATCCATTGTGATGCAGGTGTTTTGAAACATTATTGTTTTACAGTCATAAGAGCAGCTGACCCTAAGTTCGAGCAGCATACTCCATTCTGAAATATGTTTAAATGTGTGCTCATGATAAACCAGTATTTTTATGAACAGGAAATAATATCAAGACCTTTGCTTTAAGGTGGGACCTAGACTGAACAAAGTGCTCAAAATTGCAGAGAAGTAGATTATTGTATTTTTGGTTTCTAATCATTGGCATATGTTATTATGTTTTCATTCTTGTAGGAATGCCAACATTTTAGTGTCTGAGCATTCAGAATTTTATCTAATGGTTAAAACAATATATCTTATAGCTAATCATGCACTTCTAGATGGATAACATGGCTATCTACAGAGTTAAATGGATGCAATGGTATAATAAATGTAGTTCTCTTTTGCCAGGTATACTAGTGTAATGTCTAGTAAAGTTTGAGTAGATGCCAGAAGAATTTAAGCTCCTAGTGATACAGTTAGTTAACTTTTGATTCATTAGGTTTAAAAGATATTGTCTGCATGATGTGTGGGGCTTCAGGTAATGTGACTGTTTTATTACTGCTGGGTTTTGTTCAGAAAGTATAAAACTGTGATATATTATTCAAACTTTAAGGTTAGCAGATATTTAATTCAATTTAATTACTAAGGTTGCTGATCTGGTAGATTTCATTTTAATTAGATACTTTGCTGAAATTTATTTCCATTATAGTGCTCAAATTAATTAGCTGAGGTATTTAGCAAAATCTGTATGTCATCATCAAATAATGACATTTTTCACCTTTAGAGCTAAGAATTATAAATGTTTGCATTTCTTGATTAAATCTTGTAAAATTTGCAAAGGGTTTTGTAGCTAGAGGAAATAATAAATGGAGTGCAGACAGCATTATTTAATGACTTCAAATGTTAATGCCGTAGGTATAAATGGTCCTGTTTTACTACTTAAAGACAAGTTTGAATTGATATAAATCAAGATAGTGTTGCAGTAAACTGATACTTCCCATCAAGGGACATAAAAGCTCTCTCAAAATCAAAATTCAGTAGCACTAGAGGATTATATGCCTATTATAAACATATTTTAAAAATATTATCTTGTATTAGTTTTACATGAATAAATCTTGTTTGATCCTTGTGAATTTTCTGCCACATTAACAGCTTCAGCATCAGTGATGAATCAGACATTAAAGGCTTATCACCAACATTTAACAAGGTAGAACATACATCTATATCCCTTTGAGGGTCTTAGGAATTATTAAAGCTAAATTATACTACCATTAATTACTGAGTCAATAATTAACTCGCTTGGCCTTACTGAGAACTTGCTCATTAACAGATGGGTGCCTGGGGTAGAAACCTCCCAGTGAAACAAAACAAAGTGTTATTTAAAAGTAAATACATATACGTCAGTAAAACAAATAAATGTTTTGAGGAAATATCCCTAGAAGAGTGTGTCTAAATCAATATAAATAGAGAAGATGCACAAAATACAAAATATATGCACACACACACACACACACACACACACACACACACACACACACACACACACACACACACACACACATATGCATGCACGCACACACACACACACACACACACACACACACACACACACACACACACACACACATATATATATATATATATATATATATATATATATATATATATATATATGCATACAATGTAACAAAATAAGTTTGATAAATTAAATATCTTGTCATAATTTGTTGTAGCGAAGCATATCCTAACCTTATTGCAGTAAAATGTACAGATGTTAACAGAAGTTGACATGTGAGGTATACATGCAGTCTAGGAGACATTTAAGGAGCCTAGCCCAAAGCACCATTTCATTAAGTTGCTTGCTTATGGTCACAGATGAAGGTGAAAAGTTTGAAACCCTGTATTTTTGCCATAGAAAGTAGCCCATTAACATTTCAGAGCTTTAGTCCTCTGTGCTAACTGCTAGACCAAAATCTAACAGTCAAGTGCTAAGTTAACTCACCATTTAAATAACCAATCCTTTTACAAGTTCTGTTTAAATGCCTGATCTCTTTTCTATATAAAAAGTAATTAAAAGCAAAAAAATGCTCTTTTGTTTAAACTTTATTACATACATTCACTATCTTGCATATCTTAGAGCATCTTAAAAGATAATGTCATTTAACCCAGGTGCTGACTGACCTGCATCCAACTTTATCTTCCAACAAGACTCCTGCATTTACAGTTATTGAAAGTTCATCTAGGAGGGTCTTTCATAAATCTTAGACTTAACAGCAGGAATACTGTATGAGGTTATTATGACTGTAACATATTAGGTTTAGTGTATGTTGCAATATGCTATGGCTGTGTTAGCTTCTATGTGGGTTCCTTGGCTGGTGAATGTCTTTCGGCGATATGAATAAAAGATGGAAGTTTCAGGTACATATAGCATCAATATCTGGAGGTATTTTATAGCTTTTTATTTCAAAATTATTATATTTAAAGCTGGTCTCATGTTTCTTTCCTTTTTTTTTTTAATGATTGGCTTTAGATCTGGACTCAAGTGTATTGACTATACAGGAGTTAAATAAGAATGTTTATTGTAAATGTATTAGTTGAATACACTGCATTTTGGCTTTCTATTTTTTCTTTTTACTGTGGCTTTCTATTTTTTCTTTTAAATTTTCAGTTACATGGAAGTGTTTCAATAAGTATTTTAAATACAGAGGTTGAAATTTAATATTATTTTTTGTTCTTCAGCTTTCTTTCATTTTTTGTTATTTTTTAACTTTGAGACCATACCGCTCAACTCTCCAGATTTTTGCAGAATGCCCAGATTTTTGTCTCATATTTTTGTTCTATTCTTTATAAAATTATTGTTTTTTTTTCTGGAGCTTTACTGAAAATTAACGAGGACTGAATTCACTATATAATGACATGCATTTCAGTTTCAGACTTTATATCCTTCAGAAAATGCATGGCAACACAAGATCTTTTATTCTAGCAACTTTCTAAATTTATAAGAGCAATATTTAAAATGTGTCCCTATTGTCTCCCCATTGTTTGACTTTGTCCAAGAGGCTGAGAAAAATGTTTGAGAGTTACTTCTTCATGTACCAGTTGAAGTTTCTTTTAGGTGTGGAGTTATCAATGGAAACATTCTGACAGTATTTCTTTTCAGATTAGCTGATTAGTTTTATATTTTTTAATGAACTGTTTTATATTTTTATTGCTAATAAGTATTTAATGTCTAATGCTTGGTATGGATTATTTTACATCATTTGGTGAGTTCAGATTCTGTAACCAGGCTGCTGCAATCATGGCTTCTATGGATTATAATGTGCATTTTTTTATATATTTTTGTTTCATTTAGTAGTATGTTTCAGTATGGGTAATGTGCAGTCCTTGTGTTTACTGACAGTGGCAAAAAAGTAAGTGTTTCCATGTTCTTTGCAAACGACATTTAGCTGTACGTAAGACAGGTAGAGTAATGCTAATTAATGAAGTCAGCTGTTGTGATAAATAAAATATTTGGTGCTGTAGACCAAACACACTTTTTATGCTCTGATACTGAGATCTTTGTAAAACAAAGTGTGTCCCTCACTCTCTTCAAAAAGAATTTGCATAAATGGATGGATAACCATAAATTCACTCCTGGGTGCCCATGTCCTTTATGGACAGAGGCAGTCTCTAAAATGACTCAGGTCTCCAACACCCAAAAACCCACAACCCTGATGCTACCCCATCATATATCTAGAGAACTAAGATATAATATTGTCATATCCTGGGTAATATTGGCTAGGCTTGTAAAGGCTAGTAATCAGCTATGAACCTATGAATATATATATATATATATATATATATATATATATATATATATATTTGAGTGGTGGTGGGAGGTGCATGTCACTTAGGGTTCAAGCGTTTGAATAAATTAAGTAAAAAATAAAACATTTGGGTGCAGAACATTTCCTGTGTAAAAAATAAAAAAAAAAAAAAAAAAAAAAAAATAGCCGATTTGTCAGTTTACCTATAAATCTGGCTAATCTGGCTGTACTTAACATAAGATAGTATGTGAGGGCATTTACTATGCACAGTCCTAGCATTATTAATTCTCATTGTTTAAAGTTTATAATATTATTAACTGATGCCTTTCCCTGTTCTCTTGCTAGTTTTTCAGGCCTTCCTGGTACCCAATAAGTGTTAAAATGTATATACTATACTTCAGAAGTAATTCTGCCAAACAACAATAGTCTAGCTTTATCTGCAAAACCTTTTACAATTTGTGGGACAGGATTGAAATAATATTACCTTCGGAAAGCTATTTCCAACTTTTCTCAAAGGTTTAGGGATTGCATTACTATAGCTCTGAAATCCTGTAAGTGGTAGTAAATACTGGTTAACCATCATGGGGATAAAGCTATACAAACAGTTGAAAGCATACCATATTTCTCTCTACAAGAAATTAAAGAACTCATAAAACAACTATACAGTGTTATCAGCATTATCACCATTTACTTTCTGGATGGAGGGGGACTTGGAAGTGGTTATCAAAGCTCATAAAATCATCCAAGGCAAATTTTGAGAGAAAAAATCGCCAAGGACTAAAGAATCATAAGGCCCTCACTAAGGCAAAAACACAGCATCCATAAGACATAGGAACTTGCAGACTTTGGATCCAACTCAGTTTGGCTTTGTCAAAACTCATCAGCTTGAATGTAAACCCATACATCACAAGATGGGTTGCAAACTGGCTAAGTGACAGAACCCACAGGGTCAGAGTGCTGGAGCCATGTCAGACTCAAAGCCTGTCACAAGTGGTGTCCCCATCTGACACAGATATCCTCCAGAAGGGCCTCACAGAAATGGATAACTCCTGAAGTTAAACGCCAAAAATGCATAGTCATACCCCTTTGGGAAAAACAAGGCTACCCTAGCTACCATATAGGTGGCAACCACTGAGCACAGAAAAAGTCATCAGAGATCTGGGGACCCAGGTTGACAGAAACCTTCTATCACCCACCTGATCATGAAGGATTCACATCTAGATCAAGGGAGGTCATCCCCCCCCTGTACTCATCACTTATTAGACCTATGATTGAGTACAATGCCTCTGACCAGACACCTGCTGCAGCTTGAAAGGCCCCAAAAGTTCCTCACCAAAAGGATAAAGGGTCTCAAAATATGTCTTATGCTGCCCGACTGAAAGAACTCCAGCTCTATTCAGTCTCATACCGCTTGCTCAGAGTGACCTGTGCTGACCTGACATATAAGGCCATCAACCCAGATTTGATGAATATGCTTCACCTCGTTATAAATAGAACGTGCTGGAGGACACAGATTCATCACCCAGAGACTCCTATGCTGTGGAACAAGGTCTTGTTCAAGAGGAATCTTGACCAATGGATGATTACTTCAGCGTCACTGCTGACAGAGGCAGCACAAAATGATTAACTATGGGCTAGGCTTATAAATGCCCTTGGGCAGATAGCCTAGTATGAACCTATGAACCTATGAACCTATTAGTACCTCGCAGGATGCGCAGTAGCAAATCCCGCCCCGACACGCCCCCGGGCCGGGCTACACAATATTAACATGAGTATCATCCTCATTATGCGATATAATTACTAATAATTAATAATAATTACTGTAAATAAACACAACGTAAAACAGTTTTATAAATGGTTTTGCAGGGGGGCAGGCCCCCCTGCACCCCCCTACTTAAATATACCAACTCCGAGACGTCTCAACATTGTGGAAAAGTATATATTTCCTTTACCTTTTGCTTTGTATGAATAAAGTCGATTGCACATATGAAACGCAATAGTAACATGAGTATCATCCTCATTACGCGATATGCCCCATATCTTGTAAATAAATAATTACTGTAAACAAGGAAGGTAAACAAACACAACGTAAAACAGTCTTATAAATGTTTTTGCAGGGGGGCACGCCCCCTGCACCCCCCTACTTATATATACCAACTCCGAGACCACTCTACATTGGGGGATTGAATTGGAAATAGCTTTTTTGCTTTTACTGCAAGAAAGCACTGCATATGTACTTCATCTTATACAGCTGTTTTTGTGTTAAATTGAAATTGCGGTAAGTAAAGTCGCGGCACTAAATACTTTTCTTACTCGGTGTTACTGTTAAGATGCAGACTCCTTTTGTGTAAAACATTTCACATTTGAAGTAGCTGTCGCAGGCATGTCAATGCTGGCCTTGACAACTACAGCTGTCAGTCAAAACTGCCAATCATGCCAGACACCCCCAAAGCTGCGCAGTACCGCCCGTGAGGTACTAATCTGTAAGATAACCTTGGAAGTCTCATGAGTTCAACTAAATCCAAAATATTCTCTGTTGAGTTAGGAAAATTACTTAAAACTGAGAAGGAAGAGTTAGAAGCCCTATTTCAAAATTTTGTACTTTAAAAAAAGAAATGCTAATAGGTTCATAAGTAGATACTAAGCTGAGTGACTATTAACAAGCTGCATCATCCAGTAGTAATGAGGGTCTATCAGGTTTCCCTAGTAAGTAGACCATTCTCTCATACCCCAGGTGTAACTTTGTGGTCTTCATCCATCTAACGTGTCTGGTTTTCAAGTTTGTTAGTGAGTTACTCTGTTCCAAAGTCAATTGTGTGTTTGCTTAAGTCCCTTTTGCAAGTGCAGGAATTATTAAGATAATGTTTAAGATCTAGACTCCTATAGAGGGTGTTACTGATCCTTGTATGGGGCTGAATGAGATCAAACTGTTCAGTCTTTTGTAGCTTGGAAAGTTAAGCAAACTCTCTTCAGAATGGTGCATATGAGAAGAAATATAGAAAGGGAGGTTTTATTTGTGTAGGATATTGCTGATTACTTAGGTGTGCTATTCTTGGTAAGGAATTTCTGGGGTGTATCACATCACTCTGGATCTTTAGTGTATTAAATTCAATTGTAGGTCAAATGAGGGGTGAATATAGTGGAACTATGACTTCTTTGGACTTATAGGAGATAGATTGAAGGGCATGCTGTGCTAAATAACTACTCTTGCCTTATCTTTGAACAAAAAAAATTATTGTTAACAAACAGTAAATATAAAAATATAAGAAGAAATACTAGCTAATGTGAGTGAGTCCTCTGGCCCTGTATTTCAAATTCCTTGAAAATCTTCTTTCCAAGTAATCTGACAGTGAAAGTTCTGGACAAATGGAATATTTACTCCTGTTATACTTATTATTACATAGACATGCATATGAAGCGTTTCTCCTTGGGCCTCTGCTGAAAATTGGATTCTTTCCAAGTCAGACTTTCCCGATAAACAAATGTTCAATAAAATAATAAATAAAATAATTATTCCCATTTAAAGATTTCCTTTATCGAAACAAATGCACAGAATTTTTCCTTTTGTCATTACTTTTCACAAATTTTGCCATCACTCCATCACTAATCACTCTTCAATAAACACTCCATTCAGTCTTTTATTAATTGCAAGACCTAATTACTTTTAATATATCACCATCCATTTGCAAACATCATTTGTATCCTTAACAACCCACATAAGTGATGTGCACATGCATTTACACATGGAAAATGTCACACTATCTATCCCTTTACCTTATCTGCAGGGTTATTATACATCAGTTGATAAAAAGAAGGAAATCAATCTGTTTATTATTTAAAAAAATACTATACAGATCTAACTATGATCCAGTTTATAAGTAATTTGTATATAACAAGAAAAAAATGTAAAAAAATATCTTAGAAAAGTATGATACACTTGCTGCTTATGGCACAATCAGTTAAATTAATATAAAGAAATTGATATCCAATGTACTCTCTAAAGAAAGAAACTATATTCTAATAATACAAAAGAGCAAAACACAAAAAGAATAGTCAAACTGGACTTAAAATCAGAGAGTTCTTAATACCACCTTGCATTTAATCAACAAAATTGTATTTAAAAACATTTTCAAAATTTGATCATCACCATTGTCATTGTTGAAAGACACCTTTGAAGGTGCTTCACATTTCTCCTCTATTTTTGGAGAGAATATACTTCATGGAGCTTAATTTGCAAAGCTATAACATATATTATATCTGATTTCATTGCTCTGATATAAAAGAATCATATTCCTTTATATCCACAACAATATGGTTTTGTTAAAGGGAGGTTATTTCTACTTAATTTAGTAAACTTTTTCAAAAAAGCCAATGAAGTTATGGATAGCAACTATGTAGTTCATACTGTATAACCGTATCTGGCCAAAGCCTTTGATACTGTTCTCCTGGCTGGAATTTCAGACAAGCTTATAGTATTTCATGTAGACTCTTATTTTATAAGATGGATAACAAAATGGCTAAAAGACAAAAGGTGATAACCATTTGAAATGTCAAGAGCTGCAAAAGAGAGTTCTGAAATATGGAGACTGAATCGCCAAAAAAAGATTTGCATATACCAAGTCTGAGATGGCCAGATCTCAGAATATTCCCCTTTCTACAAGGTATGAAGGTGGGTATCTGCCTGTATACAATCTTTGTGAGTAAATATGCCTAAGTGACATCAGTCACTAGGGAAAACTAGAATAAAAAGTGGAAATACTCTCGAGTAGGGGATTATATGGGATGGTTGGCCCCCCTGAGTATGTCTGGAACCTCTTATCTTCCCAGTTTCCTAGGTCTGAAGATCTTGTGGGAGTAGATCTTCAAATAATATTGAATCCAGTCCTTAGTTCTCAGTCCTTAGTATTTAAAATCTGATCAAATGACACACAGACCTCAATGCTTTAATACTCTTTATTGGCAAATGAGCATGGCTTAGATGACTGAGGAGAAGTGGTTTACAGCTCTGAATTTATTATGCAGAAAGTGGGTGTGTACCAGGACAGCCACTACCATTGGACAGAGGGGGCAGATAGGGGGAGGGTTCGACCTTTATTCTGAACGTTTGTGATGTCATGGGAGGCTTGTCCTGGTGTGCATGAGGGTGGAGTTACAGAGTTACTTAGGAGTGTCAAGTAACTCACTTAGGAATCCAAGTGTACAACAGCACATGTAATTAATGACAGAATAAAGCATTTAAACTGATAATTTATATAACTAATCCTTTTCCTTCTTATTTTCAACTTATTTTGCACAAAGACACATTCCAGAGATTTTTAAATACATTTCTTAAAAATTGGGTCTTGAATGTGGGCCTATCTAAGATATGCTGTACTTTCGGGTTACCTTTGTCAGATTTACCAATAGTAAAAAATATAAAAACAATAGTAAAAATAGTAAAAAATAATAACAATAGTATTTACCAAAGAAAAAGAGTTATTTTATAGATGTCCAGGGTGGAAATTAGAATTGGATCCCGTGTGGAAGACAGCCAGCCACCCAAGGGATGCCCATAAGTGGGTGGCCAATGTGGGAAAAGCCAGATAACATAGCCAAGGGGCCATTTTAATCCTGGAAGACCTCCATGAGTAAAGGGGACTGGGGGGCTGAGTGTAAAAAGCTACCCGTCTAAGTGGGTCAGATAGTGGAACTGTCAGATTGGGTGAGAGCGTTATTAGGAATTAGAATTGTCTTTGGTCATGTTTGCATGCATGACTTGAAACAAGTTTCCCTAGAGATCAAACTAAACATTTTTTGGAAGAGCCATTAGTATGTGATAAGTTAGAAGGCTATAGTGGGCCGGGGAAAGGTAAAATCTAGATTCTGTGGGTGGCTGCCTCCTACTTAAGTATGGACATAGCATTCACCAAAGAATCCACTCATTATTATTGCCAATTTGACTGGTTGGTCCAGGGACCAGCCGTCAATCTGGGAAATGAAATTACTGGAACTATGTCTAGACATAGTAAGGTCTTGCTGCCAAAAAAGCAATTACTAGAAAATGGAAATCAACATCTAAACCAACTGTTTTAGAAGTAGTGAATATACCAACAGATATAAAACAAATGGCTGTGTCCTACATGAACTACAGAGTGAACTGGCACCTCACCTGTGTGCCCTGTTCAATCACAGCCTCACCTCAGGCTTTGTCCCTACTGAATGGCACACTGCTACATTCATCCCTCTCCACAAAGGAGGAGTGACTACAGACCCTGGGAACTATAGCCCTGTTAACCTGATGAGTCTGATATGCAAAGCTATGGAATGCATCATCATGGACCTAATAAACAAGGATATAGGGAATCTCCAAACTCTGGATCCCACACAGTTTGGTTTTGTGAAGGGTAGATCATGCCTGTTCAACGTGGTCAATTTCTTTGAGTCAATCACCAGAGCTGTGGATGAAGGCAAGGTGGTTCATATAGCCTAACTTGATCTGGCTAAGGCTTTTGATATCATTCCCCACTCAGGAAAAACTCACTAAGCTAGGCATCAACCCCTATATCACTAGGTGGGTTGCAAACTGGCTCACAGGTAGACCCCGCAGGGTGAAAGTACCTGACTCCAAATCAGACTGCCGGCCAGTCACGAGTGGGCTCCCACAGGGTTCGGTCCTGGGTCCTCTACTGTTTGGTGTCTACTTCTCTGAAGTCCAGGCCAACATGAGGGGACTCTGGCTGACAAAGTTCACAGATGATTGCAAGTTGGGAGCTATTATTCACTCCCCAAGTGATGCTGACATCCTACAGAAAAGCCTCACTGAGACTGACTGGTGTCAGAACCATGGCCTTAAGCTCAATGCCAAAAAATGTGTCATCATCCCCCTTTGGGAAAAACCCAGTTCCCATGAATTACCACATAGATGGTAGTCCACTGAACACAGAAGGCGTTAAAAGAGATCTGGGAACACAGGATGACAGCAACCTCTCTTTTGACCACCACATTGCCACTGTGGTCAGAAAGTCCTTCTGTGTGACATATCTCATTACTAAGGGTTTTGCATCCAGGAAGAAAGAGGTCATTGTCTCCCTCCACTCTTCCCTCATTAGGCCAATCATTGAGTACAATGCTCCATTTGACATGTACCTCACAAAACACCTGCAACAACTGGAGAGGCTGCAAAAGTACCTCACAAAGAGGATCCTAGGCCTTAAACATTTGTCTTATATGGACAGACTCAAAAAACTCCAACTATTCTCTGTCTCATATCGCCTACTTAGAGCAATCTCTCTTTGAGTTACAAAGCCATGTCTGACCCAGCTCTGTTAGAAATTCTATATCTAAAGAAATCCCAATCCCTCTGCACCACACACTCCAGAGACCTCAACCTCATTCCCACAATCAACAGAAAATGCTGGAGGTACAGGTTCATAACCCAGAGACTGCCCATGCTATGGAATAGACTTCCCATACATGTCAAGTAGAGCACCTCACTGGCCCTCTTCAAGAGGAATCTTGATGAGTAGATGTGAAATAGAAAATTCATTCCAGGGATCACTCCAGTGGCTCTACTCGACAGAGGCACTGGGAACTAAAGTTGGGTGACACGATGCCAGGGTAATCCTATGGGCTAGGCTTGTAATGGCTCCAGGGC
Organism: Protopterus annectens; assembly: GCF_019279795.1. Classification (NCBI taxonomy): domain Eukaryota; kingdom Metazoa; phylum Chordata; order Ceratodontiformes; family Protopteridae; genus Protopterus; species Protopterus annectens. The sequence continues at coordinate 1,382,122,676 of NC_056739.1, forward strand.
CATTAGCCTAGTACACACCTATGAACCTATGAACCTATGAATTGGGATCTTTAGAAAAGGGTAGGAAAACATTACTTGGCAAAAAATGTTAATTGTAGGAACAATACTTACAGGGGAGGAGTGAGCTTTAAAAGAAAGCAGGATTTGAATATACTATGTAATGTTTGACTGACAATGATTGAGAAGATTATACGTGATGTATAATGTTTGCAACTAAAATTATGTCAATATGGTTTGTGATGTATAATGCATGCAACTAAGATTATGCCAATATGTCTTGTTTTCATTTTTATAAATGCCCGATTGCCCATGCCATAATGATAATTTAATACAGATATTTCTTGTTTAAAGGAAAAAAAGACACTGATGTTTTAAAAGGTTGAGCATCCTATACAAAAAGGGCTATTCCCCAGAAGTCATATCATATTTAATTTATGTTTTAGTAATACTTCAAAAAACTGAAACATTGTAATGTTTTAAGAATCCTTTGCCATTAACCCCTTATTAGATTTATTAAATGTAGAACTACCTACCTAAATCTTTACTAGTAGAAGGCCTATGCACCTCCCCATATGTGGCATATGGATTGTCCTGTCTTCCTCCATAGCCCTAGGACCTTGGTCATCTTGAGTCATTACATCCTACATTGAGGTCCATAGAAGGTCGTGCAACCACCACCACTCATTCCTATTGCCCTTCCTCCGGTTTCATTATTAGTGACCCTATGCTGCATCTGTTTTGTCCAAGAGCACTGAACAAATGTATGTCTCATTTCCACATATAAAGGATTTTATCCCTTACTTGAGAATTTGCCATGCAACAATACTGTAATCATAAGATACTACATTGTTATTTCTTATCGGAGTAACAAGGTATTTTAATTGCATCAGAAAACTGAAAGGGAACATTTGTAAATGGCAATATGTTATGTGTAAGCAGAGAAGTGATCATTCAGGCACAGATCAAAGTGAAAGCATTTTATAGAAAAAATTCTGTAAACTTCCCAGTAAGTAAAGACATATGCTAGAGATCTATACTGACAAGGGGAAATATAAGTTATACAGCTATGGATGGGATAACCACTCCCACAAGTAAAATTAAAAACTGAAGTTCTGTGGGAGTAGAGAGCATATCTAATGGCTTCTTACATAGATTCAAAGAAAACTTAACTAAACTCCTAAAAGTCATGCTGAACAAATTGTTAGAATGTGGAGAAATCCCTAACCTATGTAACAGGCTGTACTAATTCAGAAAGGGGAAGGCATGGATTGCAGAACACCCAAACAACTCCCTGGTCATCACCACTGAAACAAAGACACTTACCTTATTTAGCCTAATCAATGAACAGCACTAGAAACATTTATTTTTTCAGGTATTGTTAAGGTGAAGGGTGGTTAAAAGGAAGTGAAACAGCTACGTATTTAAAATGGTTATTTTTGCTGAATGCCAAGCATGCATGCAACCTATAAAATACAAGGGATCTGCTTATATTGCCATGTTTATTTTCAAACTTTTGACAGCTTGTAGGTCATAGTATACAATGAAGCAGAAATGGCAAAGATTTGAAGTGGCATAAAGATTTAAGGTACTATAAGACAATTCAAACATTTCCTGATGCATTTGCTTATAAAGTGATTTTCTGTCAGCGGTATTGGAAAACTAAGTGCAATAAATGGCAGCTGCAAATTTGTTACACAAACATTGAAGTTGTCACCTGTTGCTGTCAATTAAACTACAGAAATAAACTGAAAGGAAAAAAGGCTGCACAGGGCTTTTGCAAGTTGACTAATCTTCAAAAGCGGAGAGATATATGTTTTCCACTTGTATGAGGCATAATTAACCATTGTTTGCTCCATTTTGGAACTCTTGATGGTTTCCAGCTCACATGCCGCGTAGACAGAATTGTAAAGAAAGCTCTCATGCTTCGTTTTGCTCTCTGTTATATACCATAAATAGTTTCTACTTATCTTCCCACCTCTCCTTTCATCTCTTTATATTTTCTTTCAAACTACACCCTAATGTTGACTGGTCACTTGTTAAGACAAAATGAGTAAGTGAGACCTTAATCCTGCAATGTTATGAAACGGAAGTACAGCACACTGGAATAGGCATGGCTTTATAAACAAGCACGTTGTGTAAATCCAGTTGCACATGTGAGTGATGCTTGACTGATTTATTCACTTACCACTCAGAGAAGTGCATACAAAACACTAGAAGCAAGTAACAAGCATGCTCCCCATGTGTTTTAATTTTATCAGCATGCTTTCAAAACTGTTACTTTTCCTTTGTGAATAAATAAAATTAGATTTTTTTTGTGAACTGAAGGCCAGAAGCTGTGTTATTATGGTTAGTTGTGTGTAAATGGAGTGAGCAACAGTTTGATGCCTGAGCAGTGCAGATGCTCTTACAGATGTGCAGTTAATACAGATAATGTGCATTTCCTACAATGCTGGCTTATATAGCAGATAGAAAATGCAGTGACATTCCTTCTAAAGCTCAACATAAATCACAGAAAAATCATAAAAATGCATTTTTGAGTGATTTATATTATTAAGCCTTTCACTGAGCCATGGTTGATGTTCTGCATCCAGGCATACATTTTGAAGTGGCAGATATTGCCTACTGCTTTTGTACACTCAGTGCACAGACAGTTTGGATGGGAACATCATGTTGCACACTTTTTGTACTGCCACCCTGAAAACTCTGTGCTTTTTAAAATGTGAATATAGTGTAAAATGGTGGATAGAAATGAGAAGTGTATAATTATTTTAATAAGGTGATGATATATAACGGTTAACTTTGTCTATGTCCTGGGAAGGACTAAGGGACATGAAGAATAAAGTTGGTTGCTCTTTGTTTTGGAAGTGTGTTATTAGAAATGCAGATGGTCTTTCTTTCATTTAGTTCTGTTGCCCACTTCTGCCCTGCATTTCCCCAACAAAAAACAACACAATGAAGAACTTTATGACTAGTTTTATCAATTCATCAATAATTAAATACCAGTAAACTAGATACTCAGAAATAGAATACAATTCTTGTTAAAACCAAGGCCCTGATGACCAGGTTGCATGACAGACTGCTCTGCCTAAGTGGTCTGTCCCCTTCCTGTTGAGTGGGTTCCTAACCTTATCCCCTCAACAAACTTGCCTTTGGCCATGTGCAACTTTGTAGACAGTTTGCATTTCCTTATTCTGAAATTGGAGTAACCCAGAAAAGGGAAGGGGGAATGAAAAAGGGGAAAGTTGCAAAGTGACTGCCCACCAGGCTGCAATTAAGCAGTCTGTACCCACTAACCTTCCTGGTTGTAACAAACCAGCACAAATAAACACTATTTACAGGACAGTCAGCAGGTTAAAATTTTCAAATGTGCTGTATGATTTTTAATGATATAACCCTCTTTTTTAACAAGCTTCTGTTTTAGCAGCAAAGCATGTGATTATAACAATGTCTCCAGGTAAAAAGACATACTGAAGTTAAATACATCCAAACTGTATCTAACACATGTACCCCATCACCTGAAAACCAGATTGGATCCCTGTCAGCATGGTCCCAGTGTTGGATTACAATAAAACCCAGCTGGGGAAAGGCATTAGCCACTCTGTGGTTTAAAAACTTAAAGGCTATGTCTAAAGCTAAATGGTTAACAGTTAATTCCCAAGCTTACCGTGGTGGTGCTGCGGTAGCGTTGTCGCATTATAGCAAGACATTGTCCCATTCAATTCTCAGCTAGAGCGTCTTCTGTGTGGAGGCATACATGAATGGGGCATGCCTTCATTGAAGGTTGTGCGTCAGGGCTGGTAACCCGGTACCTAAAAACCCACTACCAATCATTAGCGGACCGGAGTTCCGCTGTGGTGACCCCTAACCATGAAAAGCCAAAAGACACAAACAAACAAACCTTTAGATAAATGAGAACAAGGCAGTTTGCAAGTTAGAGAATCTATGCTGTATTTCCTGTCAAATATAGAATACAAGGCAAACGTCTGTGCTTGGAAATCTTTCCAATATCATTGCCCCCAAATGGACAACAGTAACATATGGCTGACCAACTTCATTAAAAACCTGATTTAACACTGGTAGTAATAGATACAACTTGAGCTGGCAAAAATTATCAGATTATTTCTGAAGTATGTTGGCAAAGACCAAGGTTCAATCCTCTAGGGCAGACCTGTGCTCTCCTGGCAGCCAGTATTCAAATGAGTGTCCAGAGATCACCACTCACAGATCGTCTGAAACAAAAACAAATAAACAAGAGAAAAAGAATAACTAGCATTATGAGTTGTCCAATATAAGATATGTACATCTAAGAGAACCATCCATTATGAGTTATCTATTATAAGATAAGTATATTCGGGGAACCATCTACCGTTCCCCTTAATTAACTCTAATAATCTGCCTTTAAAAGCCAAGTCCAGGGCATGACCTATCCTGAAAGAAAAGATGGATATAATTCTCACAAAGTAGACACTGGGAGAGCAAAGTTCCTTGCAGTGTAACTCAGTACCAGTCAGGAAAGAAAAATATTAAATTATTCATATTACAAGGGCAATAAAGCTTCTGCAAGGTAATGAACCACTAAAGTGCAACAAGTAAGGGGACTGCAGATCTGTGCACAATGACTTGCTGACCTAACCATGCTTGATCAGTCTTGGAACCTATTTGCAAGAAGTTATACAAGAGTTATGTGCTCCATGGACCTAAACCTTATTTGTGACTCTAACAGAACTTGCTGGAGGGACACAGATTCATATCCCAAAGACTACCTTGTTTATGGAACAAACTTCCCATCTTTGTGAAACAAAGCCCATCCCTCATTCTCTTCAAAAATAATTTGGATAAATGGATGGGGAACTGTAAATTCCCTCCCATGGTACTACCCATGTTCCTTATGGACACAGACGGTCTGTAAAATGACTCGGGACTCCAACATCCAAAGTCCCACTTCTCAGATACTACCTGATTCTATATCTGGGGAATTAAGATATAATATTGTCATATCCTTTGTATTATTGGCTAGGCTTGTAAAGGCTGTTGTGCCATAGCCTAGTAATCACCTATGAACCTATGGAATGCCCAGTCCAGACCAACACTGCATCCTGAACCAGTGTCATGCAGGACCATTTTAAACTCCCAAGAAGCTCACTGATAATAAAAAGCCCCAAAATAGAGCCATGTAAAAAAGGTAAACCAAAATAAATACATGATAATAAAGAGAAATAATAAGAATGTCTGCCAATATAGCTTTTACTAATTATCTGCCAATGGGATGGTGTGAATCAGAATCCGTGCTCACTTAAAGAAATCCCAATCCCTCAGAGCCACACGCTCCAGGGATCTAAACCTTGTCATCATAATAAACAAAACATGCTGGCGGGATAGGTTCCTGACCCAGAGACTCCCTAGACTCTGGAATAGACTGCCCATACATGTCAAGCAGAGCACCTCTTTGACCCTCTTCAAAAGGAACCTTGATGATTGGATGGGAGAAAGGAAATTCACCCCAGGGATCACGTCAGTCACCCTTCTAGGCAGGGGTCCAGGGAAGTAAATAATGTGGGAAGAAATAGCCAAGGAATTTTTATGGCTAGGCTTCTATAGGCCCTAGGGCCGATAGCCTAGTACCAACCTATGAACCTATGAACCTATGAATTGTGGCCCACCCTTTTAAAAGCCTGGCCAGTGCTCAAATTTTTCAGATATTTTGAAGACTTGAAGTCCTTGCAAGCAGGCTTAATGCAGCTAAGTATTCTCTCACTGTACTAGTAGCTTCACTCCTTACCTAATACAAAAGTATGTAACACACTAAAAGATAGGCTGACCACCATGATCTCTCTACTATTGGCAAGATACTCTAAGAACCTCTTATGCTCTAATAGCTGATACATAAACTCTCCTGATGTTGGTAGTCCAGAAATTCCATCATAGTTCAGCTATCCCATGTGGGCAAAGCTGCCACTTCTAGGGTCAATGGCCAAAATTTACCAATCTACAGACTAGAAAGATTAATATTCATACTGACTTGTCGAAGGTACTGAGCATTGAAAAATGTTTGCTGAAACTACCTTTGGCGAACATCCTGAGGACAGTATTTTTGCAGGGGAGTGAATACACCTGCACCCCCCCTTGTGGGGGGGACACCGCACACTCCTAAAAATGATATCTACCAACACTCAGATTACCCAACAGTGGGAAAAAAGGAAAATTCCATTCTTGCTAATGTAGTTTTGTCAACCACAGAACACCGACATCCCAGAACACCGATTTCCCACTCCAGGTAAGTAACTGCTTGGCCACCCTGTTGAACTTTGACCCTTATCCCTGTGGTAGTGCGATCTCAGAGTTGGTATATTTAGTTAGAGGGGAGTGTGGGGCGCAGCCCCCTACATGGATGGTTTTACTTTTCTTCAGTTTTACTATTTTTTCAGGACAGCCAAGCAATTACTTACCTGGAGTGGGAGGTCGGTGTTCTGGGATGTCGGTGTTTTGCAGTTGTCAGTCTTTTTGTCTTGGGTATCTGAAAGTCGGGTAAGTGAACTTTCAGTCTACTGAAGTAGATCCACTTAAAGATAGATGCACAGCTGTCCTGTTTTAGTGATATAGGAAGGGAGCTCCACTGTCTGGTGACATAGGATGGGTATAGTTAATCTCCAGCTGTATTACGGGATTTGGAAATTGCTACTACACTCTGATTATCTGACAGAAGGTCACATGGTGGGGAGTAATGCTTAAGAATGTTTTGTAGAGAAGGGATTTTCTGTGGTTTGTGTATCATTTTGTGGGTAATTTGAAGCCTAGTGAATGTAAGGTGATTAGGTAGTTCTAGCAAGTTGAGCTTCTGTATTTTAAGCAGTTTTGCATACGGTAGGATGCATTAGCTACAAACTTGGCTATTTTGTTAAAGCATGCCTCTAATTTATTTAGTAGGGTGGCATAAATGCTGGTTAATATGGGTAATGCTTAGAGAAGGGAGGGGAGAAGTTAGAATGATGCTAAGGATTTTCTCGATATGTCTGGAGGTAGGATTTGTTTTGGGAGAGGACGCCCAGTTTTTGATGAGTTTACTTGATAGCCTGGGTGATATGCAGATCAAATGTTAGGTTTTTGCCTATTATGACTCCTAGTAGTTTAGTGTTTGTTACAATTTCTATGATGGTGTTGTCTGTCAAACTATTATTAAAGGGTATACAGGTTGTTGAAAGAGATATGGGTGTGAAAAGTATTAATTCTTTTTTTTTGGCATTTAGGATTAGTTCATGAACCTTTAGCCATAATTCTATGCAAGTGAAGAAGTCCTGAGTCATTTGCTGAAGTAGTGGGAGGTTTGAAGCTTGAGCAGAGGATGGTGACATCAAGAGCATATTGTACTAAGGTGGCATGTTTCCTGGCTTTGTGAAGGTTGTTTGTGAAAATATTGAAAAGTACTGAGCCTAGAACTGACCTTTGACACACCAATGGAAACAAGGAGGAAGATGGATATGTCCTGGTTCCATTTTACAGTCTGTTGTCTGTTGGAGGGATAGCTATAGAGTAAGAGCTGAATGAGTCAGTGATAGGGAAGATAGTTTATTGATTAGGAGTAGGTGGGATACTGTGTCAGTACAGATCCAGGAACAGGAAAGCTATTAGGTTGCCATTGTTTCTGTTGGTATTTATAGTTTCTAAGAAACTAAGTTGTGCTGTGGTGAGGTCAAAAGCCATTTTGTGTGTTTATGAGATGCATTAGGAGTTGGGAGTGTATGCATCTTTATAAAATTTCAGACAGCATGGAGAGAATTGCAATGGGGTGTAGTTGGAGGGGTCTGTGCCTCATCTACCTTTGTGAACTGGTATAATATGTGATTTTTTTTCCAGATAGTGGATACATCATTTTCTGTGATAGATCTATTTATGGGTATTGAGATAGGGTATGCCAAGACATCGGAAGCTAACTTAAGATACTTGGGTGGGAATTGGTCAGCAGCTGGTGTTTGGTTTTCAGTTTTAGAAGGTAATTTTTGATAGCTGAGGTAAGTAATTGGTGAAAATAAAAGAGAGGGCTACTGTGAGTATTGTTGGGATAAGGACATGGGAGGGCGGATTAGAGTCTAGTAGAGAGATAACAAAGCGACTGAAGTGTGTGTTGAATTGGATGGGTATGGGGTCAATGTTGTTTGTGGTAGGCGATGGGCTAGTGATTTTACCGGGGTATAGTAAGGTTTTTATGGCTGTCCAGACTTGCTTGGAATTATGGTGATGTTTGCTTTGAAGTGAGTGAAAGAATGTAATTTTGTCTAGTTTGACCTGTTGTTCACATCAGTTTCTAAATTGCCTAAAAATCTGCCACTTCTGTTTTATTCTTCCTTTATACCTTGTCTTCCAGGTTTTGTCTCTATTTAGCACGAGCTGGTTGGTTTCTTTGTTGAACCATGGAGCAGGGTTATTTTTGATTCTTTTTGTTGTTATGAGAGCTATTTATGAAATAGAAATAATCAGCTGGTCTTTGCCTTTATGCAAATGTTGTGGCCAAATCCTGAAATTGTATCCCACAGTCAATTAGGTCTCTACCCAATCTTTACTCATTCAAAGAATACCAATCTAATTCTTGGCTCTTCTCCTGCTCCACACCAGATTAAAATTTATTTCCTCTTTATATATCCTGTTCAGCCTTTTCCCCAGTCATGACTCACATACCATTTTTATTAACCTTTTTATCTTTCTCAGAACTTCCTTCTTCTATTCACTTCCAGTCTCCCTCCTCTTTTGATTCTCTGCTTAACCTTTTTCCATTACTCATTAGACCTCACCTATTCTCTTTTCCTCACTTATACCCACCATCCTTCAGACCTCACTTAGATATAGCCTAATATAAAACACTACCCTTACCTGTCTTTTTCGTGTACAATACCTCCTTCTATCTCCACTGCTCATGGGGCTAATCAAACCACCTTATGAGCTTATTAATTTCTGTGTATAAGCTTTGGACAATGTTGGTACCTTAGATGTTCTGTTATATAAATTATATTCTAGGTTTTAATTCATTTAATTGATCCATTCATTATTGTTGTAACCACAATACTATTGTAACTTTTTGGCCTTGCTCTTCCAAATGCACGTGTATATATAACTCTGTAATGTTTCTGACTTTGACTTTTAATATTATTCACGCAATGCATTAACCTGTATGGAACTTTTCTACTCAGGCCATTACTGATAAAAGGTACTTTGCCCAGTTGGACTTTCCTCTTAAACAAATGTCAATAAATAACCATTAAATGAATAAATTTTGTTTGAAATTATAAATGCAGAGCTTTTCTCCCCAAGCCTACACTGAAAAAAGGCTTTGGCTCAGTCAGACTAACCCAGTCAACAAATGTTAAATAAAAAAATAAAATTAATAAATAATAAATGAATGAATGAATGAATGAATGAATAAATAAATAATAGCATTCAGTATTAATTACCATAAACTAGCTAAAAATGTTAACAGTGCATGTGTAGTAGAACCTTTCTTTGTGACCAGTATGGAAGATAGACTTATTAAGGCTCAAAATGAGGAAATTCCTCAGAATAAGGGGCCACTGAGAAGAATGATACCACCGATCCTACCAAGTGCCACTTAAGGAGGAAATAATATGGGCAGAGCAACATTTCTCAAAACACCAAACACCCTGAAGAATAAGAACAGTTGAGAAGTAAGTATAAACGCACCAAGCTCTAACAAAGCTGTTTAAGTGAAAAAGAAAAGAAAAAAAAAACATCAGTATATGTATGCTAATGATATATACTAGCTAACAAACACAGGAGTAAGGGCAGAGTCCCCAACCCCAGGAATTGTTTACTCTCATCTAGCTTTTTAGTCAATCTTAAACTGTCGATTAAACAGCTGTTGACCAAATACACATTCAGCCATAAGCATGGAATCTACACACAGACATACATACACACACACACACACACACATATATATATATATATATATATATATATATATATATATATATATATATATATATATATATATATATATACTTATATGTATTTATGTTGTTAGCAAGAACAGGATACTAATAAGGCCAGTTTTAGTTCATGGCAAGTTTGTACATGTTTCAGTTTGGTTTTTACAAGTTTTGTAGAAACACTTTGTGCCCAGGAGAAGTAAGTATAAGTGAGTCTATTACCAACATGACAAAATAGTTAAGATCAGAGTAAACTGCCTGTTATGTTTCTACTGTTGCTGGCAAAATGAGCAAACTTTGATTACAATCTACTGTGTAATTCACTCTCCTGTACCTACCATGTTTATTTAAGGAACCACACCTAATAAGGATCATTTATTTTCCATGAATCATTTTATTTTTATTATAGCAATCAGGATTCCATATTAATGTTTTATAACCTAAAATTTCTAATTATGCTTCATAAGGTGCTTAATTGATTTGAATCCATGCGTGCCATGCAGGGCATACATGTCAAATTGATTTGCATTGATCCTGTATGTTAAGTAAGCCTCAAACATGATTTCATACAATATGTTATATTGACTTATATTTGCTTTAAGCTTTCTGGAAATTAATCATGTTATCTTCATAGCTTAACAGGAGAGTAATTTACCTTGAAGTGTGTAGATCTAAGGAAAAACTCATCTAAAAGACTTAGCAAAAATCAATGCTGTTCTGAATGGTGTTTAGGACTGCGCCTCAGGCTTACATTGTTTTTAATTTATTGCAATTACATGAGCATAGGGGCAGATTATTTCTTAAACAGATACAGAAACAGGAGAATTAAATAAATGATTCACCCAGATAGGATTTTGCCTGCTGGGCTCTTTATTTTGTTTCTCTTTGTTTCTGTTATTTTGAATTAACACAATTATTTGTGTCTCTGCCATTTACTGACCCTACAAATTCTTCTATGTTTTTGAACAAGCTCTGCATTTTTTATTTCAGTAAAAAAATAATGCTTCATGTTGTCTGCAATCTGATTTGAAAATGAGTTCATGCATAGCAATACTTTATGGCTATGGTACTGATCACATTTGTAAAGTAACTTTCTAGCGGACCATTTGCCTTTTGTATTACACTCCAGTAATATCAGGACAGTCAGCCCCTTAATCACAAGGACCTGAATAAATGCTATAATGCAATAGTATCTGGAATCATAGAAATTCTAGCAAGTCAAGAGAGATATGTTATCTAGCAGGGCAAAGTAAGTGACAGATATTTTGGTGCATTATTTTGTTTGGCAAGTGAGATGCCATCCATGCATTGAAGCAGGGCAAAGTAAATAATAGATAGTTTGCTGCATTGTTTTTTTTTTAATGGCAAAGAGCATGTTGTTAAAAGAACATTTCACTTTGCTAAAAATGCTTGCAAAGCAAAAGTGTTTTCTGCGGTGTGGGAGGAACAGGACATTTTCATGCAGAAAGAGATAATCTGCACATGTACTTCTAGACAAACTTCAAGTTTATCATTTTCAGGGTGAAAATATTCAATCATCTTGTCAAATAATTACTTGATAAGCCAGAGTCAATATATATTACTTTGATGATCTTAGTTATAATAAATATGCGCACACACACACACAATCTCACACACACAAAACACAGACACACTTGCACACGCTCCATAGTTTACATCCACTGTTTAATTATAAAAATGTTTTGCCCATATTATGTGCATTATGTGAGCAAAATGCAAAACCGTACATTGACTGTCTAAAATTAACCATAACTCTTATGTTAAGCATGTCATGGATTATTTATATCCCAATACATTTGATTATATACAAAGACATTTAAAATAAATTAAGGTGTTCATTCCTTAGAATCATTAATAGCTGTCAGACAGAGCATATGCATACACATACATACATATCTATCTATATATATAGCTATATCTATATCTGTATCTGTATATGTATCTACTTCAGTAGATTGAACATATTACAAGTTCGAACCACATATGGCCGAGACCATATGTTCGAACTTGTAATAATTTGAACACTGAAGTAAATAAAGAAAAAACAACAAAAACAAAATTAAACGTCTGTAGCAGGGGGGCTACGCCCCCCTGCACCCTCCACTCCCCCCTTACTTAAATATACCACCTCTGAGATCGCACTACATTGTGGAAAAGGGAAATCTTCCCATTCCACACTGTACAGAGATATCTATTCAGTATGATCGAACATTTACAAGTTCGAACATGTGGTCTCGGCCATATGAGGTTCGAACTTGTTATATGTTCGATCTACTGAAGGGGACCATATATATATATATATATATATATATATATATATATATATATATATAGGCTTACATACATATCTGATTTCTTCAGCTTTCTAACATATCAGGGCTTTTTACACTGTCCATTTGATCTTTATTATAGTTGCACTGCAAATGTGCTTTTAGATTAAACTTCAAGGCTGTAACTCTGCATATCTGGGGTGGTAGTTCTCAAAGTCTGTTTTCTTGTGTTAAGGCCTGTTTGTAATACTTTTTTTTCTTCCTCCTGGGACTTTGATTTTGATGTATTATTAGTCTTATACAAATGTCTTTGTTTCTTTACAGCTCTGCAGTAATGCCCACGAGTAACTTAGGATCTTGGTTTGGATGTTTAACTAGTTACTACAGCTTCAGGCTGTGAACTTTCCTTTATACAAGTTACCATACTGTCTTTCCAGCTTGTTCATCTGGCAGTTTTCTGTTTCGGTCATAATAACATTTCTGCAACTGCTGATTTCCTTTCCATGATTTTGTACTTTTTGATGTTTTTATTGATTTCAGACCTTAGCAATGTAGAGAAAGTAAGTAACATTTGCATCATTCTGCTCATTAATAACTGGGGTGACTTTGCCCCCACAATGGATTCTTACTATAGACCACTATTTCAAGATGGCAGTTCTCAGCTTTTGCTGAAGTTTTCTCAGGAGATTTGTCACTATTTGGAAAGCTCCCTCCAGTTAACCATTTGACTTTGGATAGTGGACTAGATGTTATATGCCTAATGCAATCCCATACAAATATTCTAAGTGCCTCACTTTGTATCATGGGCCATTATTTTATTTTTATTTATTTTACTTTTGTTGACCGGGATAGTCTAACTGGATATATGTCCATTTTCAGTAGAGTCCCGGGGAGATAAGCTCCAAGAGATTATCATACTACAAACATTCTGGTAACAATATGTTACACAGATAAATACTAGAAATTTCAACAGTTCAGAGATTTCCACAGTTTATACAAAATTTTGCTGCAAGCCTTAGATAAGATATTTTTGACTTTATATACAGAAGGCTTGAACTAGGTATGTTAAATTCTCTCTATTAGGATAAGATATATCTTTACCAAGGATAGGCCTTGATAGAGAAAGGTGCAGACAGAGCAGGCATGAGGTCTGCAGTGAGGGTAACAGGGATACAAGCTGAGATTAGTCTGGATTTGTACAGGGACACAACCAATGTGTTTTAAGGTAGAGTTTGAGATTGTGCTTAAAAAATATAAAAGAAGACAGCGATGTTAGTTCATGAGGGAGTTGGTTCCAATATTTTCTAACTGCATTAGGGAACAGAGCATCTCCTGACATGTTGTTAGATTTACATGTTGATACAAGTAGTTTATTAGATGAGCATAAAGTCTTAAGGTTTTTATATTGGGTAATGATGTTAGAAAGTATTGGGGTATTGGTAGGTTGGAAGAGTGTCTTGTGGGCAATGGTGAGTTGGTTAAAGTGAATTTGATTCTGAAGCTCTAACCAACCTAACTGTTTCAGGTTATAGCAGTGATGGGTCCTAAAGGGGGAAGCAGTAACAAATCTTGCAATGCTGTTGTATGAGTTGACTAGTTTGTTAAGGTTATTTTTTGACAATTAGTATATACTGACGAAACATAGAGAAGTGTGGAGATAAGGTGGGAATGGGCAATAGTGGCTCTAGATAGTGGGCTGAGGAAGGGTTTAATCCTATAAAGGGAGCCTAGTTTCCTGTTGATGGTTTTTATGGTATTGTTGATGTGGGTTTCAAAGTTCAGGTTGTTATCAATGGTTACCCGTAGAAGTTTAGTTGTTGGATCAGGAGATATGAGTATACCATTATTGGATAAGACTGAAAAATTCATTTGGAGTGACTTACGGGTAGGAGTGAAGAGGAGGACTTTAGTTTTTTTGGGGTTCAAGAGCAGGCAGCATCGTAGAAACCAGTTTTCTGTTGTTTTAAACATTTTCTGAGTTAGAGTCTGCAGTTGGGATTGCGAATTGGCTGAGCAGATTATTGTCGAATCATCTATGTATTGTACACAGTTAGCTGGAGGAATAGCTAGGTTAAGGTCATTGATAAATAATGAGAAAAAGAGGGGGCCCAATATGGAGCCCTGAGGAACACCTAGGGTAACAGGGAGATGAGATGATAGGTTGTTATCCCATAGTACTGCCTGTTGTCTATTGTCCAAGTAGGACTGGAACCATTTTATAGTCATTGTATCCAGAGAAAAGAATTTTAGTATATTAATAAGTAGATCATGGTTGGCCATGTCAAATGCTTTTGAAAGGTTGATAAAGAGTGCTGAAGAGAGAAGATTTTATTACGGTTATTACTGATGCAGTCAGTGAAGGATAGGAGTGCAGTTGTTGTACTGTGGAAAGGCCTGAAGCCATGTTGACATTTGGCCAGTAAATTGTTTTGAAGTAGATGGTCTATTAACTGTCTATGGATGCACTTTTCCATTATTTTAGCTAAGGGGGAGAGTATATTAGACGATAGAATATTCTATGGAGTTTCCACCCTTGTGTAAAGGGATAATGTGGGAGACTTTCCAGATGGTGGGAATAGTGCTTTCTTGTATGGTTCTATTTATCAGCAGTGATACAGGATATGCTATGGCTATGTGCATTATCAAATATGAAAACATATTGTTTTCCTGCTATGAGAGTATTGACTTTAATGCACTAATCATACTTGTACTTACTGTGTATGTAAGTGGGATTTTGTTTCAAGGAACTTAGAATGATAATGAGATGCATTGCTTCTCTAAACTGGAACATACACTTACCCAATCAATGCCATAGAGAAAGCTGCTCTTTATTACAACAATGATCATGGACTATATCAGTTAATATTTCTTTTCCTGGATTGTTGTCATGGTATGATTGTAGATGGCGACACTGTACAAATTGTCAGAGTCAATATTCCAATTCAGTATTTTATATCTCTTATTCTTTCATTGCACTTTACTATGCCCACATGCAATTCATGTATCCTCTCATACGTTTGCCTTCTCAGTTAACTGGGAACTATTATTTTCTTAACTTTGAACACCAATCCTGGGACACTACTTATTTCTTCACAGATAGAAAAATGAGACCGAAGTTCTTACCTTACTGAGGATTTTTGCGCAGGCAGGCCTCTCATTGTAATTGCTGCGGTGCACAGAGTTGTGCTGCACAGTTCAGCAAGACATGCACATGAAGGCAACATAGTGAAGTGGGAGAAGTATTCCTTACACATGAATATCCAGAGTGTAGCACTGCAGAGCACTCAGCCTATGACTCCATTTTGATCTTCCGGTGAGATCAAATGAAGCAATCATGGCTAACAGTGAGATTCTTGAAGTACATATCAGAGCAGAGCAATGCAAACTGAGTGCACCTACCAGCAACATGCTTCATTACTAAACTGCCATGTTAATACAAGGCTAGGTCATGTACAATCCAAATGACTGTTTGTGCCAGTATCAAGTTATTACTTTGTGTCTGCAAGTGCTATAAAACGCAGCATTCCAGTGATGAGAAGCAATATATGAGTATTATACAAGAGGTGGCCAATATTACCTGATCACTATTATTACTGTTATAGTGAGGAGTAAATGGAGTGTGTAGGACTGTAGAAAAGAGCAGAAGAGCAAGCGAAGAACCACAGAAAGAGAACAAATAAGATATTGATAGGTGGGGGTGGAATGGTGGGCTTTATTGTTTTGAGAGGATACAATCATTTTTGTGTATATATATATATATATATATATATATATATAGAGAGAGAGAGAGAGAGAGACAAAAAGAGAGAAGTGATGAAGAATGCAGTAGTTAATAAAAGACTGGATATGGAAAGAGGATGTTGGATAGTGTACATAAGCAAACAGACAAACTAAATCAATCCTGTCAAATGGAGTGGTTTCACATGCATGATGATGGAATGCCAGAGTTTGACTCATACATACAGAGTGTCAGCAAATGGTTAGGATTGTTGAACTATGCACAAGATATGGACAACACACACTTGAAAGGGCATCTGACAACTGAGTAGGTAGGGTGGCTACAACAGGGTGTCAGGATGGCGCTTGGAAGGCTCCTTTCGTAGATATACTTCTGGCTGATGCTCTCATGTAGACAATGTCAAATGTTACCAGGCCCTTGAGTGGCACAGTACTTGGATCCTGGCACACCATAGACTCTACAATATTCTACAGGAGAGCCTCTAGATAGCCAAAATGCTGATCAGTCTGACACTCAGCTGAAATCTCCATTACAGCCTCAGTCATCTGTTGTAAATATAGACAGTCATCAGGTTTTGGGACATAAGTGTCTTCCTGAGAGAGGTCTTCTTTATTCCTCCCCAGTGGGTCATCCACCTACTCATCATTAGGCTGCAACAGAGGAAGATGGTGGTGAAAGTGGACGGGCCTATCAGTCTTTTTGTTTTTCATTAGGTGGACCTACACGGCAGCAACACAATGAGAAAAGTGCCATAAGTGTAACATGTCATTGAAACACACTGAACTCTAAGGCAGATAACAATGGCACATGCCCTGTTTTGAAGCCAACCACTACCACTTCCTGTGACACCCCATATTACAGGCAGTCCCCAGGATAAGGACGAGATGCATTTTTTAGTCTGTCCTTAAGTCATATTTGTATGTAAGCTGAAACACGTACATATGGTTCTTATTAAATGTGACTTAGTCATATGTTTGCCTCAGTCTAGTATTTATTTTGATTTCCTTTGCATAGAAAACACTTTAGAAACACTTCCAAAAAAAAAAAACTTAAACATAATACAGTATGCTGCAGTAATAACAATAATAACAATACTGTAAGAACAGTGTAATAACACTACAGTAACTATGTTCACACCACTAAAGCACAGTACTGTACATACTGTAGAAAAACATTAAAGAAACATTTTTTTAGACAGTTCAAATGGAAAAAAAAAAGAAAAAGGATAACAATTACTGTAAAGGTTAATACTCATTTATGAGTTAACATTATGATAACTTTAAATGGATGATGCAGAAAATGAGGGATTTGTTGTTGGAGGGAATGAGCCTGGTGGTGCAGAGCTAGGGTTGGATTCTGCTGCTGGACAGGGGGTGTTTACTACTGGACTCAGTTTCTTGAAGTAGGCATCAAGGGAGGTTTGTGCAGAGCTTTTCTTTTTTCTCATCATAAATGGCCTTATAACAGCTGAGACCCTCAGTAACTGTATGGTAAACTTGGGCAAACACTGTGTATTAGGATCTTGCTCCTCTAACTTTGTCATTCCTGCTTTTGTCAGAAACATTTTTGATTTTGGAGTTTATAAGTCCCTGTTTTCTTTCTCAAATGCTATCATCTGTTGCTCCATTTCCATAAGGTCTTCATTGGTCAGTTCTTTGCCATGGGAGTTGAGTAACTCTATGACATCCATATCACTGATGTCTAACTGGAGTTGGTTACCAATATCAACCACAGCTTGCGTGGCTTCAGCAATGTCCTCATCTGTAGAAGTCTGTAAAGCAGGTGCCAATTGTGGGCTCAATTTGGTCCACACTCCTTTCATATTTGACTGCTTTACTTCATCCCAAGAATCGACAATATTTTTCATGGCATCATACATGTTATAATTCTTCCAGAACTCCCTTAAGGTCATCACATTATCTTAGGTAGCCCTGATTGCTTGTGAGAAGGTCCGGCATAGATAATATGCCTTAAAAGAGGATATTACTCCCTGAGCCATTGGCTGAATTAGCAATGAGGTGTGTGTGGGGGGTAAAAATATGACCTTTACATTGGAGTGTAAGTCATCTAAACTGTTTGGATGTCCAAGTGCATTGTCAAGTAGAAGTAGAATTTTGAAAGGAATGTTTTTGGCCAAGCAATACATTTGAGCAGCAGGAACAAAATGATTCAAGAATCAATCTACAGAGATGGCAATTGTAACCCAAGCCTTTGCCTTCCAAATAACAGGAAGAGATGCCTTAATGACGTGCTGTAGTCCCCCCGGATTTAAGGAGCAATACACAAGCAAGAGCTTCAACTTAAAGTCACTAGAATTGTTGCCCCCAAACAATAACGTTAGACTAGCTTTTGCTGCCTTATGCCCTGCTGCACTTTTTCCTCTTGAAATGTAGGTCCCTTCAGACATTTTCTTCCAAATAAGCCAATCTTGTCTACATTAAATATTTGTTCTGGCAAATAACCTCCCTCTTCAATAATTTTTCCAACACTTTAGGAAAATACCCTGTAGCACTTACATCGGCATTCGCTGCTTCACAATGAGTTTTAATGTTATGTAAGTTAGCTCTCATTTTAAAGCGATGCAACCAGCCCCCACTCACAAAAATTGTTCATCATATCTGCCTGCACTTGCTGCTTGAGCAGCTTTTAAATCATTGAAAAGGCTTCAAGCCTTTTCTTGCACTAATGAAAGGCTAATAAGGATATTCATCTGATTTTGGTATTTGATCCAAATTAGCAATAGCTTTTCCATCTCAAGAATTAAATCACTGCATTGCTTTGTAATAATTGTAGCTTTCATCAGGGCATGGCCTTTCACAATATTCATTATTCTTGCTTTGTCTTTTAAAATTGTTCCAATCATTGACCGGCTATCGTCTAATGCCTTTCCAATGGCAGATGGTGCTTCACCTCTCTCTCGCATCTCTTTATTATGTCCACTTTATTTTCCAGGGTGATTGCTTTCCTTTTCTTTGGCAAGAAAAGCCAAAGCTTCTGAGCCCCCAATCCTTTCTGTGTTGGAGGGAAGCCTTATAGCTTATCAGTGGGAGTGGTAAGCACTAGGTAGCCTATCTACCACAAGAGGAGTGGTTCTGGCCCAGAAATTGTAGTTTATTGGCTGTTTGGGCAGTTTTTCCATCTCTCTCAACTGTCTGGTTTTAAAGCCCGTGTTTGCGCTTGATCCCCACCTTTCCCGTAACTGGTCTAGTCCAGGTACAGATTTGCTGTATCCAAGACTGTTTGTATGCTTCTGAGCCCCCCAAGACTTTGTGTTGGAGTGGAGCCTTCTAGCTTATCAGTGGGAGTGGTAAGTACTAAGTAGCCTGTCTACCACAAGAGGAGTGGTTCTTGGTCCAGGAATTGTAGTTTATTGATTATTTGGGAAGCTGTCCATCTCTTTTAATTTTCTGGTTTAAAAGACCATCTTTCCTGTAACAAACCTACTGGAAAACACTAGAAAGCCTTAAACTGATACAAGCCTTCTAGCTTAGAAGAGAGACTTTGGAGTGATTAAGTATCAGTTTTCTGTATTTTCTTGCTGTACTTAACTGTTTTCCGCCTAAACACTGATTTTCCACCATTTATTGAGATTTAAAAGCTTGTTTTTTCACATATTGTTCTTATTTGACTGCCTGCACATTTAAAAAGTTGTTTTTTGTTTAAATAATTTGTTTAACTGTTGTAGTCTACACACTAAAGTGCGATAGCCTTTTCTGATTGTTTGTAGTTGTTTAAAGCTGCCTTAAGTGTACTTTTACTGTTTTTGCCTTATCTTTTCAAAAAAACAAAAACAAAAAGCAAACAAAAACATTCCTTGTTTCCCGCCTTTCTAAGCTAGTATGGTCCAGTTTTCAGGGCTGTGTTACAAGTTTCTGAGTTGCCCATACCTTACTTGGATAGAGGGAAGTTTCTCTGTTCACCTGTGAGAGAGGAGAACTTTGAGCAGTCATCTGTCCCTGGAGGAGTGGTTCCAGCTCAGAAGTTAGTTTAAAAACCATGTTTGCACAGTTTTGCATGCCGGGCAGCACTAGTTAGCTAGGGTTAAATTATTCCCAGCTCCATTAAATCTCCTCTTCAGTTTTTCCCTTAAAACTAGTCTAACTCTCAAGCTAAGCACTCAAAACGCATCCTACAGTCCAGCACTTGATCAGACCTAATAGCAAGCACTAATATACCCCGACACTTGATTGCCCAGCAGGGCAAGGCTCTTTATCCACCCCTCACCAACCAAGCGACTAAGCAGCTCACCCTACTATTCAGGCATGACCAAAGAGCAACTTCAGGTGTACTCTCCAGTCCAGCTGGTGAACCTGGGTATCCTGAGGCAATGTTACAATTGCCTCATGTACACAGACAACCCTCTCCTCCTACCACAAAACACTAACATATGTGACAGATGCAATTATACAGCCAAACTGGAGGCTAACGTCTCTCCACCCAAGACTGGAACCGACAGTCATCAGGAGAAGGTTAACACTTGCACCACACCTCCAACCTCACATAGACCTACTAAACCAGCACTGGCAAAAACTACACATAAATACACTAAATCATACTTGGAAGCTCTAAATAAAAACCTGCAAAAGCATCAGAGAGCTCCAAAGCAGACACCTAAAAAACCTGCACCTCCAGTTATAAACCAGACAACACATAAAACACAAAATCAATGTGCCGCACAATCACAGCCCTTAAGGTGAAATAACATACCTAACACACTAGTAATAGGTGACTCTATAGTCAGGCACACTGACGTCCCACTCACTAAGCTGGACAAGGAGAAGGTTACTGTTAGCTGCCTGTAGGGAGCCAGAATCTGCCACATAACACAAGCACTCAGGTCACTCCAGAACAAGTACAAATATGACTCTGTCATTGTTCATGTTGGTGTGAATGACCTGAGATGTACCTCCCTGGACTACATGAAAAGAGACATGGAAGAGCTCTCTGATCATGTAGCCCAGGTGGGTATGACCCTGACCCTGAGTAGCATCCTGCCCTCACCAAGAATGATACCTCAGTATAAAGAAAAAATGATCAATTTCAACAATTGGCTAAACTTCTGGTGTCATTCAAAGGGGATCCAGTGCCTGTCAGACTGGGACGACATGCTCGACAAGCCACATTGCTTCGCAAGAGATGGCTTGCACCTGTCACCCCTAGGCTTTCAAATACTGGCCAAGGCTCTTGCTGCCCCAATAATGCCTTTTTTAGGCAAGGCTCAAAAGTCAAACCCACCTCCATAAACAGCACAAATAAAAAAATGAGGGTTATGCTACTCAACGCCAGGAATTTAAATCTCAAAATGCATGCGCTTGAAGCACTCCTCAGTATGGAGAAGGTCAACATCTGTGCAGTAACTGAAACCTGGTTCAAGGATCCAGAGAGCACTCCAGCACTACTGGGCTACAACTCATACCACACATTTTGGCCACAGAACACGGGCCAATACACAAAAGGAGGGGGTGTATCCATATTCATCAAGGATACCTACAACTCCAGGTTAGTGGCGCAGCATGATACCTCTAAGATCATCCATGTGCAATTAACATTGGGCAAATCTGCAATGCAAATTGTGGCCTGCTACAGATCACCCTCCATGACCTAGGACCACCACTCTGCCTTTCTGGAGACACTGGAAAACGTGAAAGTCCGACCGAACACCCTGATATTGGGCAATTTCAATTACCCTACCATTAACTGGGAAAACTACTTGAGTACAAACTCCCAGGCTCAGCGCTTCCTGGAATTTATCAACTCAAATGCCCTGGATCAGCTGGCAAACTTCCCTGCCAGAGGTGAAAACATATTGGACCTGGTCATCACCAACATGGGCGACGTTGTTCCGCACCAGAGGTCAACCTGTCACTGGTTAGATCAGACCATAAACTAATCACTTTGGATGTCCACACCCCACCACCACCCCCAACCAAGGAAACCACAGTGAAACATTTTCTAAAGCAAACTTCACCTTACTTACGACAGAGGCTTACTTAAGTTAGAGGTGGTAAGTTTCACAGCCCCCAAGCTAAAGGATAATGCTGCCCAAGATACAGAATCCTTTACAAATGCACTCTATGAGCACCTACAAGGATGCATGGATCATGCCATCCCTAGCAAAACCAAGACTCACGCCCTTAAGAGAAGGAAACCAGTCTGGTGGAACCCTGCCATAAACAGGTTATACAATAAATAGTTCAGAAAAAAAGCAAATCCCAAGAAGGAAAGACATCCCTGATCAGTATCAGTAAGAAACTAAGGTCCCTCATAAAATCATCCAAGGCTAACTTCGAAAGAAAAATAGCCAAGGATTCGAAAGATAACCACAAAGCCTTCTTTAGCTATGTCAAGACTCTAAGTGGCAACTTGCAGATATGCTCTGAGCTAATGCAAAATAGCACAAAATATACTGAACCTACTGATATTGCCAACATCCTGGCAGATAAAGTCAGTGCAAACTTCACCCCCCTCTCACCTCCAAAAGGGCCCACAACAATACCGGAAAAGTGTAGTGTCCCGGAAATCACAGACGCACAGGTGAAAACAGCCTTTTCAAAAGCCAAAAACACAGGGTCAATGGGGCCAGATGGTGTCCCAGGATGCATCTTGCACGAACTACAGAATGAACTAGCCCCCCACCTAAACATGCTGTTCATCCTCTGCCTCTCCACAGGCTACATGCCCATAGAATTGTGCACAGCAACGGTTATTCTGCTCCACAAAGGAGGGGCCACAACTGACCCTGGTAACTATCGCCCCATAAGCCTGACTAGCCTGGTCTGCAAGGCTATGGAGCGCATCATCATGGAACTCATTAACAAAGACATTGGGAACCTCCAAACACTTGACCTGACCCAGTTTGGTTTTGTTAAGGGCAGATCATGCCTACTAAACCTGATTGACATCTTTGAGACAGTCACCAAGGCCATAGACGAGGGAAAGGTGGTTCACACAGCCTACCTTGACCTTGCCAAGGCATTCAACACCATTCCTCACTCTGGTATTATAGAAAAACTCACCAGCCTGAACATAAACCCCTACATCACAAGATGGGTTGCCAACTGGCTTACAGACAGAACTCACATGGTAAGAATAGCAGGCTCCAGGTCTGACTCTAAACCAGTCACAAGTGGTGTTCCACAAGGCTTGGTCCTGGGACCTCTACTGTTCAGCATATACTTCTCAGAAGTACAGGCAAACACAGGAGGACTATGGCTAACCAAGTTCACTGATGACTGCAAACTGGGAGCCATAATTGACTCTCCAGCTGACACGGACATCCTCCAAAAAGGCCTTACTGAGATGGACACCTGGTGTCAAAGTCATGGCCTCAAGCTAAATGCCAAAAAATGCATAGTCATCCCATTTGGGAAAAACAAAACACCCACAAATTACCACATAGGTGGCAGCCCCCTTAATACAGAAGAGGTAATAAGAGATCTGGGGACCCAGGTAGATAGTATCTCTCCTTTGACAATCATATTGCCAAAGTAGTTAGGAAATCCTTCTATGTGGCCCATCTAATTACTAAAGGGTTCACATCTAAAAATAAAGAGGTTATAGTACCCCTCTACTCATCATTCATCAGACTCATCATAGAGTACAATGCCCCATTTGGGATATACCTCACAAGACACTTCCAACAGCTGGAAAGACCACAAAAGTACCTCACCAAGAGGATTACTGGCCTCAAACATATGTCCTATGCAGCCCGACTGAAAAAACTCTGGCTGTACTCAGTGGCATATCGCTTACTCAGAGGTAATCTCTGTCTGACTTACAAAGCCATGTCCGACTCAGAATTGATGGACATGCTCCACCTAAAGAAATCTAAGTCACTGCGAGCCACACGCTCTAGTGAGCTAAACCTCGCCACAACAATAAATAGAACATGCTGGAAGGATAGATTCCTGTCACAGAGACTCCCCATGCTTTGGAACAAAATTCCTAACTACATTAGGCAGAGCACCTCACTAACACTCTTCAAGAGAAACCTTGACGAGTGGATGGGTAACAGAAAATACACCCCGGGATCACTTCATTGGCTCTGCTTGACAGAGGCTCAGTTAATTAATCAATGGGGCGGTGAAAGCCGACACACTCTGGCTAGGCTTATAAATGCCCTCGAGCAGATAGCCTAGTACCTACCTATGAACCTACCTATGAACATCACCAGCACATGCATTGGATTTACGATTTGGAGGCATGCATCACAACATCACCAACGCAGAAGTTCACAAAAGTGTCTGGCTGCAGAACAGTAGAGTACTGAAGTGGAGCTCCACAAGATACACATACAGTACAGTACTGGAGTCTGCAGCCACATACTTCTCAGGACTGTTTGGTCAATACTACCACTGTCTACATCTAATTAACATTTCAATTCAGCTGATTCAATGCAGTATTTTCCAGACACTCCCTTGCTTTATACAAATAGCAGTACATACAAATGCAATACAATACAGTATAGTACAGAAGATCATTCCAAAAAAAGTATGTTAAACTTAGCTCTTTTTAAGCTTCACTTCACATTTCTATACTATAAGCATCACCCATGAATGTTATCCACTCTTTCCTGAACTTTCAGACTCTTCCAGACCTCCTTCAGTCACCTAGACCCTAGTGAGCCGCAATGTCATTTGCCCATTCTACTGTACAGTACAGTAACTGCTTCAATACCGTGTACTGTACAAGCCAACAGTCTTGACCAATCAGATCACAAGCACATTGATCTCTTAACCAATTGGATCTCTTGATCTCCAGGAAGGCAGAAGTAACTGCTCTAACAAGACGTGTGAGCAGCTTCACGAACGGGCAAAATGGAGAGAAGGAAAGTACATCAGAATTCTTTATTTTAAGGTTACATTTTTGCAACTTTACAGATTTTTATTTCTTTCAATGTTATTTCCAACATTGCAGCAGCCTGTTCATGTCTATGGGTTATCTGCTTGTCAGAGGTTCGTAACCTGTATTGAGATGTATCTCCTGACTACATGAAAGCTAGAAGTGCATACATTATTAATGTCTTCTTGAGGGCTATGCTTTTATTTTGAAGATTAAAAAAACATGTGTAGTATATCTCTGTGAGCTGTCTTTGCACTTCAGTTTCTCACTCAAAGGATCAGTGTCAGACCTCTCAACCAATTGGGGACAAATTTCAACAGAATCAGGGACAAGTCAGGAAAAAATCCGGGACAATCAGGGACACTTTTAAAATATTAGTGCTATTAACTTGAAACATTGACAGAATCAGAGCATATGAATTAATACACATTTTCTGAAGTAAAAGAAGTTTATAACTCTTAATTATTGTCATTATTCATTAAGTGTAATTCACCACCTTTCCTCAAAACGTCACTAGTTTTAGGAGGGATTAAGAGGGACAGAGTTAAAATTTGAGTCAAAATCAGGGACAGTTGAGAGGTATGATCAGTGTTTAAATGCTTGTATTATGCTCCAGACCTTAGCAGAGATCATTATGAGCCTTCCTCTAAGAGGACAGTGTTCATTATGACCTGTTCCCATTCCATAAATCCAATTTGTTTTTAAAGATCTCTGTACTGTTTGCCTGCCTAATTTCCAAGGGCTATGAATTCCATCTTTGTCCAGCTCTGATATCAAAAATAATTCCTTGCTAATGAAGGTTTATACTTCCTCTGTTCTACAAGTAATTGGTTGTTCCTTGTACCTTTATGATGAAATACCTAAAAGACACATCTTCTTTCAAACTCCTTAAGCCCAAATTAAATTAACCCTCATCTGCCTGTAGTATATGGAAAATAGCATCAGTTATTTTAATCTGTCTTCATACTTTACAGCAGACATTGTTTCAATGTTTTTAATAAAATACTTTAGATGTTAAACCAAGGTCCCATCTGCATGAGTTGGTGGTAGCTCAGGTGGATGTGAAAGATCCCATGTTACCTATCGACAAGAATTAAGGGAAGTTCACTGATGCCCTGGCCAGATTTCCTCTAACAGTAAAATACTGCCTCAAGTCTCCCCTGGAAAGAGGCCACTAGCCTAGTTGGACTAACCTGGTCAACCTGTTAACATATACTGTTGAATACATGCAGAAGTTATTGCCCTACTGCACTAATGGTATAATTACCATTATATATATATATTGTTTTATGACTTTCAGCACCTGCCACAGATCTGAGCAAAAGCCCTTGTGTGTGTATTTTTACAGGTAGGTGCTAAAATCTTGCCAGCTACCAGCAATGGGGGTTTGCATGGGAAATAGAAGTTAGATGGCCAGAAGTGATGTCATTCTGCAAGTTATCCCAGAAGTAATATTTTAGATATTATTTTGAGAAGTCTGTCAGTGAGACTGAGCATTCTGTAATACATTACAAAAGTAGATGTGTAGAAATATCCAAGAATGGAAAAAAAGAACAAAATAATAGCAAAACATTTGATAGCACTATATATGATATGTACAATTAGGATCGTTGACATTTGCTCTTCGGTTAATCAGTATAATTTCTACACGGAGATCAAACACTAGCCATCTTCACAAACCAAAACCTTGGAGTCTTTATGCAGTTCTCTTTTAGGTTACTTTTGAGTTTTTGTTAAGTCCCAGATAGCCCAAACAGTACAACCTCTGTGAGTGAGGCAGCTGCAGGGTCCCAAAGAGCAAAGTATTCAAACAAAAAAGAAAACAGGACCAGCATACAAGGAACCTTGAAAATAAATTTATTGATTGAGGTTCTTGAAAAACAGACCGGTTTCGGCAAATATTTAATAAAGTCTTCTTCAGTGTTTAAAAAAACAACAAAAAAGAACCTGTATTTAAATACTCAAGTGAGTCATGTGCTTAATTACATATGCTCATTCAGACCTGGCTTAAAGAGCCCACCAAGTTTAATGATCCATTTTTTCTCCATTGAATTTAATAAATTATGCCAACCTGATTTGTTATGCCTGGATCTTCTAATTTTATCAATAATGGTAAAACTAAAAGTAGCCTTTGGATGTACCAAAGAATGTTTATATAAAGCATTGGTGTCTCTCTTGTGTCTGATATCACTAAAGTGTTCAGAGATTCGAAGCTTCAAGGGTCTGGAGGTTTGGCCAATATAGAATGCAGGACATGTGCATTTGGCCAAATAAATGACCCAATCTGAGGAACAGTTAGCAAAAAATGTTATATTGAATACTTGAGGGGTGTTTTGACTGCTGAAACTGGTGGTTTTGAGTATGATGTTACAATAGATACACCCCCAGATTCATGAAGCTTGGCGCAAAGCCGGCATAAGGCTTCCGCCGGCCGTGCGGCGTATATATGGAGTAGTCATGCCATATGCATATTAATGAAGGCATGCAGCCACCACAGCCACATGCATAGGAAACGTGTGCGAGTGCATGGGGCGTATCGAAGTTGCGCAGGGAGGCGTTTCAATGTCGGCTGTCGAGGAGCAACCTAAACTGCTGAATATTATATTCCGCCAGCAATAGTAATCGCACCTATCAGTGTCTGTGGATACTGAAATGTATGCAAAGCATGTAAGATAGTCCCTGCGAACAGAAAATGAAGAAGCAAACACAAATGCACAGTAGGGAATAACGGGTCCCTACCCTTGAACAAATGACATGAAACCCGTGTGCCCGTAGTCCAACGTAGTGTTGATAGCTATACCATGTGGAAGTGAAACGTATCATATGTTAGCGCACCTCCAGTAGGTACGTCCAGTCCAACGGAGAGGGTCACCAGCTGACCCATAATGTGAGGGAGGGAACATAGCTGTGCAGATGTGTCCATAACAAAATACACGAGGAGAAATGTAGATATATGTAATGACCGTATGTCTGAATCATATCCCACAAGTCATGTAATAGTCACATACAAAAGGTATGTCCGTATTTCACATACCAAATGTGATAGGAAATAGCATACATATGTAAACGAAACAGAAGGAGCATATAAACAGCCATAACAATACGGACACATGTAGGCCGAAAGGAACAGTATGATCCGTACCATCGACCAAGATTACCACCTGTCCCACTTTGCGAGTGACAGTCCCTCTGTGGGCAGATGTGTCCTGACACAAACATGTAAAACTGGCAAATGTCCAGAGAATATAGGACATAAATATTCCGTAGACATCATGTAATAGTTGCATTAAACATATTTCACTGAACGTATATTACATAAATGTCATAAACAGAATAAGACACCAAAAAGCTACAAGAATAAGCTTAGATATAGGCAAGAATTGTAAGTTCTATCTGCCAAACTGACCATGGGTATGTGTCGGCCTGTAAAATATGCTGTGTTCACCGCAAATGTCACACTAGGGTTGCCACCTTTTCAAATGGCCAAAGTGGGACATGTTTGGTACAGACATCAGATTTTACAGGCTGACACATACCCACGGCCAGTACAAAGGACAGAATGTAACTGTTTTGCCTAAATAAAAGCGTATTCTTGTAGCATTTTAGTTGCTTATTCTGTCTCTCATAACATTTAGGTATTTCAGATACAGAATAACTGTTTTATGCAACTATTACATAAAATATAAGAAATAATTTTGTCCTAAAATCTCAGGACATTTGCCATGTTTACAATTACATGTCAGGACACAACTGCCCAAAGAGGGACTGTCCCTCGCAAAGTGGGACAGGTGGTAACCCTATGTCACACTGTGGCCAATTGAAAAGGTGGAAACACAACCATCGACTGTGGGGAGGCATTGTCCACAACAGTCGGACATGTGTAAGGAATAGCTTGGACATAGGAAAGGTGCCATCCTACCAATGAGTACAACAGGCTGGCAAAATCCGGAAGGCAGCTGTATAATCCGAACGTGTATGTGACACAGTCGAACGGGTAGTACCCGGATACACCAACCAAGTAATGAAAGTGAAGTATGGGCGTGTACCTATGTGCGTGAGGTATAGCATGTGGAAAGCAAACATGGCAGGGTAGTCCACACAACAATAAAGGTACCCGACACATGTAGGGTAGTCAATGTGTAACTCTGGCCGTGTCATGGGCCAACAACCAAAGTAGTGCTCTATGGGGTGTGATGAATTCGCGTGTGAGGGGTGGGTGTTTAATGGTAAATTCCTCAAAGGCGATACTGTGTCGTATGCAGAAAAGGTGAACCGGAGGTGTACGAGGGGGCAGCAGGTGAAGTGGAAAGAAACACAACCACATGTAGAAACAGCTGCAAGACAAGCAGACAGGCCATAGTGTAGAACACAATCCCACAAACATATGAATATGGAAATGTGCGAGACAAATGTATAGATACGTCATGTCACATACCCACAGATGGGTCCTGATGGAACTGGCCATAACAAATGCAACACACCTGGATGCATAATGGCCTATCCAGCATACCCTCCACAACACACAACCTGCCTCTATACCAGAACGTCCACCAGATCCAGCCGTATTTGGTCCACTGGTTTGTTGCAGACACAGCTACACACAGTG
The DNA here is from genome assembly GCF_019279795.1 of Protopterus annectens. Classification (NCBI taxonomy): domain Eukaryota; kingdom Metazoa; phylum Chordata; order Ceratodontiformes; family Protopteridae; genus Protopterus; species Protopterus annectens. The sequence goes on from NC_056739.1 coordinate 1,382,152,088, forward strand.
ACCCCTACGCATATGTAGTAGGTATTGTCACCCTAGGCAGTGTCAGGATTGCAAACCATGTATCCCCTGCATGTAAAACCCCCTGCACGTTTTTGTAAAGCCACAAAAATCTTCGTTATCTAACTTGTTTTGGTCTAGTCCAATTTTTGGGATATCCCTCATGGGATTACCAACTTGTGTAAATAGTAGAATGGGTATGACAACATGATGTCCAATCCTGTAGATATCTGGACAGAAGTCAGAATGTGCAGTGGAAGTCCATGACACTGTCCAGCCCTACGTGGGCATGCATAACCTACCACCCAGGATAAAATACCTTCCCATGATGCATGTGTCCAGACACGAATAGGAGGGAGAATATAATGCACACATTTGCAAAGTGGAAAACGGCATGAGGGTGAGGAAGACACTGATGTAAATAGGTCAACCCTGATCAAGTGTGAGGGACACTGACTGTGTGCAGTCGTGACCGACCATACCTGTCAACCTGTGTGAGCAAGATATCTGGACAGAGCCGTGAATACAAGTGAGACAAAGGTACAAAAACAGGGACAATCTGTAGAGATTGCTCTTAGAAACATAGACATTTGATAGAATAACAGTTTGCACATTGGCATTAATGTCCGGAGTATGAAGTCTGAAACCCAACTGTCTGTCAGCACGTTCCGACTGCAGTCTTTAATGCTGAGCTACTGCTGTGACAGAACGCAACAGCTTATTACAGAGGTCCATGCCATACCACTCAACTGTCCGGATATTCGCAGAATGACTAGGGTTACCACCTGTTCCACTTTGCGAGTAACAGTCCCTCTGTAGGCAGTTGTGTCCTGAGAAAAAAACCAAGACATAGCAAATGTCCTCAGAGTTTAGGACAAAGTTATTTCCTAATTGTCTTTAATACTCACATAAAACAGTTATTTTATATATGAAACTTCTATATGTTATGTGAAGTAGCATAAGCAATTCAAATGTTACTAGAAAAAGCTATTATATGTGCAAAAAAGGTTAAGTTCTGTACTATGCATGGCTGTAGGTCCTGGAAAATCTGACATCTCTACAGAACATGTCCCACTTTGGGCATTTGAAAAGGTGGCAAACATAAGAATGACCAGAGGTTTGCCCCATATTGTTGTTGTGTGCCTAAAACAATATGCACCAGTGTGGTAAATAGCTGAGGATTGACATCAGTAAATAATGAGAAATATCCTGAGTTTAAGACTCCACATCCTTCAGAAAAGTCATGCTAATGCAAAACCTAGTATTCTATCAACGTTCTAAGCTTGTAAGAGCAATCGTTAAAATGTGTCCCTAATTGTGCCCCCATCGTGTAGGTTTTGCACAGGTTTGGTGCTCTAAGAGGTTGAGAGGTATGGTCCGTACATATTTACAGTAACAACCCTTCACACTTGTGTAATGTACAACTGCATACCTGTAGTCACTTCATGTCCAAAATAATAATCCCCGTATGACTGTATACAGGTAATAGTCAAATGTGAATGGGAACACCCCTCACCGTGGAGTATGGACTGTAACAACCCCACCCATAATATGTATTGCCAACAGAATAAGCTGCTGACAGGTGCTCAAACACCTGTGTCTATAAACACAGGTAAAACATCAAAATAGGGAGAAAATCCCTGTCCATATGCTTCGTCTGACATTTGAACTCGGCCAGGGAAGTTCCGTTCACCAGGTGGACAAGCCTAAACCCAGATCACTACATGAACACCCTGACAATCAAAGACCTGTATGTGCCTGGACTATATGCCTTGGTGTTCTGCATATCCTCGGAGTGATTAACAATGCAGCCAGAGTCTGCAGCAGTAGGCAATAGGGAATGTGTAATATGTAGTACCGCATTTTTCCCAGCAGGAGAATGGATGCCTGTGTTGTAGGTGAAGCGGTGAGGCGTATGTTGATGTAGCTAAGTACTATGGGTATGCATATCAATGAGGGAGAACACCAATAGAATAGTGGTTCTGGCATCCGGCCAACGTGAATGCAGTCCCGGTTGACCTACGACCACTGCACATATAACTTGAAAGTGTAATGAATGCGTACGTGCTGTACACACATTTAAATATGTAAAGGTGAATGTGTGTTTCGCAGCAGTCCATAAACTGGAATACAGATATGTAACTGTTATGGTCAGAATTATGAAAGTTCACGTAAGCACAATTATCTATGAAACATATGTAACCCACAATAAGGATATGCAAGTGCGCCTGCGCGTGTGTAATCCGCTCACAGAATAGAAAATGAATGCTGTTTTCCCCACGTTCTATGTACATGGCTCATACCTGTTACCCCGTAAAGTACGAAACCGGACAAAGTCATGACAACAACTGGTACAAATAGGGACAATCCCCAGATATTGCCCTAACAAACATAGAAAGTGGATAGAATAACAGGTGTGTCACTAGCATGGATTCTCTGAAGGGTATGAAGTCGTAACCTGAAATGTTTGTCATTATTTACCAACGTCAGTCTTTAATGATATGCCACTAACTTGCCAGATAGACACAAGGTTATGAAAAATGGACCAAAGATAAGAGGCAAACAGCTGTACATGCAGCGGAAATCTGTACAGTTGAAAGGTATGATATGGAGATATATATACACCTATATCCACAGACATAAACCAAAGCAAATTATGAGATGAGGAATGTACAGACATATGTATATATGTACATATATATATATCTATACACACACGATACATGAATAGATATATACACAACAAACATATGTCCCTGTACATATAACACATGTACATAAATAGGTCACGGTATAGCTATTATGGATAGACAGACAGACATGCATGAAAGGAGAATACACCATTGCTTTCCAAACCATTGCCCGGAAAGTACCAGTGTGACAGGGCCTGCAAGTTCTACACGTTAAACATGACTATAGGTGTCCTTTGCAGGACCCCAAAAATTGATCCTGTATGAAGGGCGAACCATCATAGATGCAAAAGACGTCACAAGTGCAACTACAATATAGGTGTACATGCAACAGTGGCAGGTGCAAGGGTAATAACACATGGGTCGATAGAATGTATGACGTACGACCTGATATCCGCAGAGTGGGGAGTGCTCAGAAGTGTCCTCACACTTTATTATCGCTCACATTAAACATGTCTAATGGGTACTGTGGAGGGGTGTCAGGTATGGGAATCATGGGTATGCAGAAATGGACCAAGGTATTGGTTGGCAGAGATCTATTAGGTACGCCCCATGGGAGTGATCAATATACCTATGTGGGTATAGCACACGCCTATATTCTCCAAAAAGGTGCAACCCATCTACTGGATATTGTGTAAACCATTGGGGGAAGATGTAGGGACCTATATCAGTGTCATGTAGGCGATTATCATGGATGGATATGCGTACGACCAAGATGGTAACCATACCTGCCAAAATGTCAGAATAAGACAGCTGGACTAAGGCATAGTACATGAAATACAAATAGGGACTATATTAAATATACCCCAGACAAAGTCAGAATGTTGATAGAATAATTGCGTAGTCAGGAATACAAATGTTATGAGAGTTAGTAATCATGAAATAGAAATGTCAGTCATGATTACCTAACCGCACAGTCCATCATGCCTTGCCAGCAATCTACCAGAAAGGCACATTATCATGACAAATGTAACAGAATCATAGGTCAAACCTCAGGGCGTTTACCCATAATGTGTACAGGTGAGAGGTATGAAGGTAACCCGTCCTAAATAAATGTACAGAACTAGTGATACTAGGTGGACAGGTGAGAAGAAAGACGTCAGGACAAATGACAAAACATGTACAAGTCAAAAGCATGTATTTCCACAAATGTGAATGACAACATATGCCCTGTGAAAGTCAATGTGGAAGGTTAATAGACTCAAAAGACATGTGTCCCTCAGGGTGTCATGCAGTGTCACCGATACAGTGTCCAGTCCCCCATACTCGTACGTGAGCTCTGCCACTGACGGAAAGCGCAAATACCGGCGTACACATAAGGTACATGATAGAATAATTAGTGTGGATAAGCACCTGTTGGCCTGTGTGAGGAATATAACCCTCTGGGTGGGTGTGTCCTGCAATAGGAATGTAATGGCAACTGGCCTGTGATGGCGCCATATATTGTGTGTATTGGTGTAAGAAAATTGATTTCCAGTATCAGAAACATACCTCGCAATTGTACAAATGTGCAGATGTATGCCTCATATATTTGGTGTGCTCCTCTTACAATCTGTACCTGTCTGCCAAATACCTGAGAACTGACGTCATTAAATAATGACAAACATATGAGTTTAAGACCCCAAATCCCTCAGAAAGGTCATACTAATGCAAAACCTATTATACTGTCAACTATCTACGTTTGTAAGAGCAATATGTAGAATCTTCCCCTATTTGTCCCCCCATCATGTTAGGCTTTGTACAGATGTTTTGCTCTAGGAGGTTGAGAGGTATGATCAGAAACAGATACATGTCCGAGGAAACAGCATTATCGACCGCAAGATAACTCACAAGGTATGAAAAGCACTGCAGTAGGAAGTTCAGTATTGGCTGCAGGTATGTGCTGAAGTACCTATAGGGCGTCACCTTTACCAGTGATGACAGTGGGACATACCCACAGCCATGCATACACCACAAATAGACATAGCACACAGCAAAGCCTAGGCCATGATACACAAAGCCTCCGGCGTGTATGGATTGAGTGAGAGTACAGCAAGGAAAGATGACTGCCAGGCTATTCAGCAAACACCCGTAGGGGCGTGCAAGACCGCCCGTAACACGAACATTGCACGGACAATGTTGGGATTTGCAACATACCCCATTTGTATGTGTAAGCTATGCAAATGATGTAATTACGTGATACATGAAACAGTAAGCTGTCCGTGCAAGAGCAGAGTTATGTGCAGAAATGTACCCGGATGTTATGCGACTAACGTTCTGCACGTTGCTAAATGGAGCAATGACAGCTGCAAATACAGTATGAATACAGTCGAAGAAGCATGCCAATGTCCAAGTCCAAGGCCAGTGGCAGCTTTGTCCATTGGATATCAATAAACCAGTAGTTGTCCTCCCCCGATCTCTGGTGTGGAAGCGTAGCGCAGCGCCACGAGAATGCGTTGCACTTCAAAACAAGACATATATGTATAATATACATACAAAATGTTGGTTTAGTTAGATGTTAGTATGCCATGCAGATGAATGGCAAGCTGGAGACAACATGGCTACTGCGTATTGGTTCTTATGTGTGGAAGCGCTCTGTCAGAGATGTAACGAAGCATTTGTAGGCAATGTGATGCAAGTGAGGCTGAGGATAGTGAATCACAACATGTCATGCCATATGTGCCAAGCCTCTACAGTGTAGTGTAGGTTAAGGGGACTGTTAGAGTAGAAGACAGGTGACAACATGAGTATGCATGTATAAAACACTGTAACCTCACCGGAGCAGTGTCACATGTTTGCTGTCAGTACTCAGTGGAAGAGGCATGTTATGAGCTATCCTAGGGAACGTCAGGAGACTGACGGTGTATGCCATGGATACCACCGATGTGACCTGCAAACCTGCCCACAGTGTGTCTGTGCCCGTGTGTGCCAGTAAGCCCGAGTAAGCATGTGTGCGTGCGTGTTAGCCCGTGTGCGCGTGTGGAGTGTGGAAGAACGAGTAAGCTAGTGTACGAATGGTGAAGCCCGTGTAATGTCGTGTATGCGTTTGTAAGCATGTATACATGTGTACTACACACATCACACATGTACTGCACACTCAGACACACATGCTGCCAATACTACACACATCAGTGAAATGGCACATGGATGGAGAATACATCATCAGAAGTAACAGTGCTGTAAACTATGCTACAGTGATGGTCATAGCTGCAATGCATCATGCCTGCTGATATACACCTGGAAGTAACACACTGTGTGTTAACAGCATGCTAACATCAATACAGTGGAATAAAGCCACCGTGTGCATCAGCACCAGGTTAGTCAGATCCTGCATCAATGTTACACATCACAGGTGGTGGCACAGGTGACATCATATGCACAGGGTGTGGTGTTAACATTTCCAGAGCTGTCATTGAGCCATCCAATGTACACGTAGGTGTGTGTGTGTGAGGGACAATGGTTATTGCATGGCCCAATGGTGGTGCAATGGGTTTGTGTATGTGATAGCCGTAGCTGTTTGTGGTAAGTGTGTGTGTCTGCATATACACAGGTACAGCATGTGTCAGCCATATACAGGAGGTTGTGGGACAGTCACAGACCGTACCTGCCAGGCTGTAGAGATCCCCATTACTGGCCATGGACACCCCTCCATGCATCCAACACAACCCAGTCCTGCACCTGTCAATGTATACACATACAGTCCTGGGATCTGTACCACAACCTGTGGATAAACGTGAGTCTGTAATGTTAACCTGAGGTGCATAGAATTGTCTGTTACTACAGATGGATATGAGCCATACTCACACTCCAATGTAATAACCACTGCTGACTGTTGCCGAGATCTGCATACGACCATTCAAAGGTGCTGTACTAACATTGTTTCCAATGCCCATGTAATACCCAGCAACACAATAACCGGTCACTACACAAGTATAACCCACGATCACTACAGCACACAGTATGTGCACTATCACAGAGCCATAGCAGATGTACATACATCCAAGGTGCTCACGTACAGATAATGCAGCACATTCAAGAGTGATAATCCCAACATACATATCTATATACAATATATATATATATATATATATATATATATATATATATATATAGCTACATATATATATATATATATATATATATATATATATATATATATATATACACACACACACACACACACACACACACACACACACACACACACACACACACACACACACACACACACACACGTGGCAGGGTTGGGAGCAGAACATAAACGTAACCACTGTACCACACGACAGCATTACGCAGTTACAGAATGCGCTGCCATGATTAGTGGATCACATGATTCACACAGGCATATGTCTAGCCTGCAGACAGCAGCATCAAAGGCAAAGAAGCCACACAGATGTTATGGAGAGTGAATACTGTAAAAGCAATGTACTGTTGTCATGCAGCTGGTAACACACACACACACACACACACACACACACACACACACACACACACACTTGGCAGGGCTGGGAGTCGAACATACACCTACCTACCCTAACACACTACAGCATGATGCATTTACAGAATGCGCTACCGAGATTACTAAGCACAGCAGTCCCAGAGGCAGACATCTAGGTGCGTGTCATCATCCGCAAAGGCAAAGACATCGGTAGGAAATGTCTGTGGTGTGAGGCATCTAAAAGCAAGACTGAGTCCCCAGGCGGACGGGAGCATGCGTGCAAACACACACACACACACACACACACACACACACACACACACACACACACACACACACACTTGGCAGGGCTGGGAGTCAAACATACACCTAACTACCCTAACACACTACAGCATGATGCATTTACAGAACGCGCTACCGAGATTACTAAGCACAGCAGTCCCAGAGGCAGACATCTAGGTGCGTGTCATCATCCGCAAAGGCAAAGACGTCGGTAGGAAATGTCTGTGGTGTGAGGCATCTAAAAGCAAGACTGAGTTCCCACGTGGACGGGAGCATGTGCGCAAACACACACACACACACACACACACACACACACACACACACACACACACACACACTTGGCAGGGCTGGGAGTCGAACATACACCTAACTACCCTAACACACTACAGCATGACGCATTTACAGAACGTGCTACCGAGATTACTAAACACAGCCGTCCCAGAGGCATACTTCTAGGCATGTGTCATCATCCGCACTGACAAGGATGCCGACAGGGATTGTATAGAGAGTGATCAGTCTGAAAGCATACAGACATATTACTGTCCCACGGTACACGTAGACAAACACACGGCAGTGGTGTGATCATGGCAACGTAAGATTTATGGTGCACCATGACAACATGACATAGTCACGGGACACCCCACAGACAGTACACCCTTCAAGATAGTCGACCAGTGTGTACTCAGTAGGCATCCATCGTGATGTTGAAAATGGACATCTGTTGCCTGGATGACCACCATGGCTATACAGGATGTCAACGGCCATGCACAGAGGGACATCACCGACACAAGGTGTCACTGGGCATGGCCACATGCTTAGTAATACACGTCCGTTTGGACTGTACTGTGTGTCGATCTACACAATGGTGTACTGGGCATGCTGACACACTTAGCAGTTACAAAGGGCCATCTTGCTTGCAGACGGAGTCTCAACTCACAAGGGCTCAGTTTGGACTGTCATGTGTGTCCATCTACACAACAGCGTACTGGGCATGCTCACACACTTAGCAGTTGCAAAGGGCCGTCTTGCATGCAGATGGAGTCTCAACTCGCAAGGGCTCAGTTTGGACTGTCATGTGTGTCCATCTACACAACAGCATACTGGGCATGCTCACACACTTAGCAGTTGCAAAGGGCCATCTTTCATGCAGATAGAGTCTCAAGCTGCAAGGGCTCAGTTTGGACTGTGTGTGTGTCCATCTACACAACAGCGTACTGGGCATGCTCACACACTTAGCAGTTGCAAAGGGCCATCTTGCATGCAGACGGAGTCTAGACACGGAAGGGCACAGTAAGGTATAACTGTCCCCACGCACAGAGCGGTCACACACATGCAGTGACCAGTACACACTCAGCTGCCATCACAGCTGTCACAGGTGCAGATCCCAGACGTACACACCGCAGTCTACACTGTAGCCCTTGAGACATCACCATGTCATTGCTGCAGCAGTACACAGCCATACATTACCACAACACCGTGTGACACATGACCAGTGGACTGTACAGAGGTCTACAGCAACTGTGCAGAGTACACATGTACTGACAGGGTTCCAACAGGTGTTATGCATTGCAAGTATACCACTATACATGACCAGGTCAGCTCAAGACATACCAGGGGCCCCGGGTCTTACACAGCTGTGACAGATGAGTGTTGCTGTACACCAACGAACACACATGTTTGGATATGTCAAACATGTGATTGTAGTGGATGTGTGCATGGACCACACACACAACACATATGTACATAGCTAAGCCTTTGCTGTCCCCCGTGCAGAACAGTGGCCTAAGCAATCATACGCATGCAAATGGAAGGTGGGTCCATGTCTGTTGAATGCTCACAGTACAGGAGGTAGCAATGTTGACAGAGGACACATTCCCCTGTAGTAGTCGCCCATGACACCCATGATATCATACCACAGTCCATGTGTTATGTATGTCAACACACATGTCCACCAATAGCAATGCATACAAACATGGCTACAGGAGACACATGTAGGACCAACACACATGTACAATCTGTACTGTGCATGCAGCAACCATGCATGTGCAGTGGCCAATGTCCGTAACACAGCTGTGCCTAACTACAACATGCAGTCACAATGCAGCCCCATCATTGACACCTGTATATGGTGACATACAGACAGTATGGTTGGTTGTACATCACGTATGGAGGGATGTGTGTACATAAAGTGGTGATCCACCTGTGTAGATGTATGTGTGCCGGGGATGGCTCACAGGTGTGTCACATGCCACCCTACCATGCCATGTGCAAACAGTACGCTATGTCACTGTTACTTGATGGTGATGACGTAACGCATACACAGCGGTCAGGTGTAACCAACTGTATGTCACATGACACCTGTATCACTGACATCCTCCCATGTGCATATAGCCTCACAATTGCCAGACATAGCGTTGGTACACATACTGCGGACAGTGCCACTGCATGTCTAACAAACGGCTCATCATATGGCAGGTGTATCATTCCCAGCACTGCCATGTGTGTCCGCTTGTGTGACCACACATGCCACATATGGTGGGGACTACGTCCCAGATGTAACACATCCCTGTACACCGTTGTAGAGATCTGTACATACTGCAGTGTGGAAAGCATGATGTCGGCAGGTGTGGTGCATCACACACATCGGCTATCCATACACACATATCTGGTCACCACAGTGTGTGTGTGTGTGTGTATGTATGTATGTATGGCTGTCTGGTGCTTGGTGTGAGGGTGTATGCTACCATACTGTGGAAACAGGATCACTAACCCCTCATGGTGATGCAGTCTACTACCCTGTTGATGCCATCGGTCCCAGCCATACTGGCTACCTGTGCATGTCCCTTCTCTGTGCCACGTCGTGTGGGTGCAAAGTACTGCGAGGGTGATGACCACATAGGCAAGGGTCCACACCTCAACACTATGGGGTGTGCATTATAGTGCTGTAGACCCCGTGAATGTGGCCATGTTCCTGTACTGTGACAGGGTATTACCGCTACACAGTGTGGCCTCATGCTATCAGGTGGCCTCTAATGTCATCATTGGCCAGACCACTGTGTACAACCCCTGCACCATGTCAACATACCTGTAATGTTTCCCGGTATGTATGTCACATCTCTGTCCGCTGTAGCCTGTTCAACTGACCACATGCTTCAGGTGCAGTATATGTGCGGACATCTGTGTCATGTTCGGACATCTGTGTCATGTTCGACTGTCCAACAGTCAGGTTGAGGGTACGTTTAGCATGCTGATATTGCCATACGTGCCTGTGAGTACTCCACAGTTACACATGGGGGACTGCAAACACTGCTACCTGTAGGCACATGCCAGTACACCATAGGAGGGAACCAGGGCATCATTACCAACATGCTGTTACTGTTGTAACCGAGACACATACTGTGAACATATCACAATGCATGCTGCACCTGGACTACATGGTATGACTGGTGCATGTTGACAGTACACCACTGATGTCACATACACATCTCTCAGTATTCACACACGTCCAATGCAACATACACATCCCTCAATATGCATACACAAGTAATGTTAGATACACCTCTCACATCTCAGTATTCACACACGACCAATACAACATACACATCCCGCAATATGCATACACAAGTAATGTTAGATACACCTCTCACTATTCTGTTCACCCTGTGCATCAGACCATATGAGCATATCCCTGCACCAATGGTGTGGATGACAGGGATGCGGCACAGGCTTCATCATATGCACAGGGTGATACTGTTTGCCAGGGGCATAGGCTGCACCAATGGATGACATCATGTGTGCAGGTAAGGGCCAGTGATTTGAATGGACATGTCTGTTCCATATGCATGTGGGTGTTGTGGAGCCCTACAGTTGTGTTTGCTGTGTGTGTGTATGTGTGCACACAGTTCTGTCATTTGTGAGGCCTACACAAGGGTATTATGGACAGCTCCAGATTGTACAGACCAGGTTGTACAGCTCACTGTGACCGGACATGGCCACGTGTCCTGTGCCTGCCAGGGGTTGCACGGGCACTACCAGGCAGAGGTACAGAATGGCTACTGTCCAATGACACATGGCCACTGGAACCGTGTCCCCACCGGGAACATCCAGGGCCACGTCCATGTGGCCTGCTGTGACCTGGTGTGGACATCGCAGCACCAGCTGCACTGCTACTGCTACCGGCACTATGGGAGCGGCCATGTGAGGTGGCACACTCACGTTGACCTGCACTAGGTGGTGTAGCTGGCCTATGTCCATGTGTCCTATGCCTCACCCCTACCAGATGTTCCAGCACAGACAGCTCACGCTCGTGGATTGCCATGCCACGGTCGAGGATTCTGACCATGTCACCCAATCGCCTGTCCAGAACATCAGCAAGCTGCTGTTGAGCACCTGCCAATGCCTGGATGTTGTTGTTTAGGGTACTGATAGCAGCCCTCTGCAGCCTCTGCCCTTCTCTGTTCTGCCGTTTGGCATGTGCCTGTGCCACCATTACAGTCTGGAACATGCATCTGGTGATCCCAGCTGCTGCGCTATGTCCTGCAGGTGCATGTCTGCCAGAGGTCCTCCTATGAGCAGCACCAGCCACATGCCTGTGTGGCACATCTGCAGTCAGTATACTGCCACCATGGTGTGGAGACACACCTTCTGTAGCCACCACACATTCCTGTTCAATGCTAACAAATGCTGACTGTCCTTCCTCTATGGCCACTGTAGATGTGGTATGTGTTGGCAGCTGAACTGTGTGTGGGGAAGAGGGGGACATAGCTGGGATGGCAACCATTGGCACAGATTCCACCCATGACATCCCTGCCTGTACCTCGTGCATATGTTCATCACTGCTAGCATCTGTGGGGACACTATCAGATGGACCGCAGGAGGGTAATGCACCTACATCACCTGTGAATGCAAAGAAAGACTCTAAATTACAATAGACACACACACACACACACACACACACACACACACACACACACACACACACACACACACACACACACACACACACACACACACACACACACACACACACACACACACACACACACACACACACACACTGACACACACACTGACACACCATGCATGTGAGATGACAGATGGCATGCAGCATGCTTGTGATACAGCTGACAGCATGCAGCTCAGACATCAATAGTGTTTGTAAGCATACCCCTGGAATGCACACTACAGCAGGCAGGTGTCATATCATTATCCATGCAATTCACACGATCATGGTAGTATGCATGCATCCCCGTGATACACCATGTGGACCAGAACAGGATAACAGTACACATGGCTGACGTGACCTTGACATGTAATCTGCTGACGTGTGCATTAACATGCATGCATGCCTGACACAATGGTGTCCTGACACATGTACAGCATCGTACTGGGTATCACATTGCAGTGTTGTCCATATGCCCTACAGATAGAATGCATGTTGAGCAAATGTGCATGGGCATGGTAGGGGACTGAGCCATCTACATTGCTGTACAGTGTGATGTACAGACACTGTGCCATTGCATGGCATCATGAGGCATCTATATTGCTAAACAGTGCATGTTATGTACACATTGCATATCCAGAACTGCATGCATACCCATGACATACCTGTGGATTGTGACCTATGATGCTGAGGTGTATACACACCCAACCATGCTGTGTCATGTGACAGGTCACTGGAGGACATACAGATGACACCCCTGCACAATGACTACAGAGTGTTAGCTGCCTGGCAACCATGTCCACACATAGCGGACCTGTCACGTCACCATTTCACACATGACATTGATGTACCATGCACACAAGGTGCACAGCTAACAGTGATGTCCTACAGCAGGGGGGAAAAGTACAGTTTCTGTGGCCTGGTGTCACTGTCAGTGGAATCTGTGAAGGTGACTACTGTCATGCTATGACACAGACATCATGTTCAACACATCTTATGAGGTACATGTCACTGACACCTCCACTAGCTGTGCACAGGCATTTATGATGTGCAGCGTACCACATCACCTGTACAATCGGTCTAGTACGGCTGTACTTGGACCATGTGTGGACAAAGTGGGACAGGGTGTATCCACATCCCGTCTTCTGTGTGGCTACGTGTCTCTGGCCATCCCCCATGGCCATGTGTGCACATGTGTTGGTCATGTATGTGATGGCCGTCTATCACACATGTCTGTGTTGTCCCATATGACATACACCCATAGATGTTGGTTATGTCACCATCCACAGGGCTATGCAGACAACAGGTGTATGTGTGGTATGTGGGGTATGGGTTATGGGAAATTGTGACAATATTGCAACCAAAACGCTACGTGTCTCAGACATGTCGGATGGAACATCACAATGTGTGAAACCATTGCAGGGGCATATAACACAATGGTGACGCCTGTGGTCTGCCCATATCACTGCTCACTGTGCGGTACTGGTTTGTGTACCACACATTTTGTTCCACTGTATAGTACATATGCCTCCATTGTAGAACACCTCCACCATTGTATGCACAGCTGGACACACATGTAGCAATGACAAATACTGTAGTTTCATGTCTGTGTATCATTTCAGTTGTATATATTGCACATGGGTGGCCTGTGTGGATGATGGGTGATGCAACCTGTATATCCATGTATTAACTGGCCACATGGTGAATAGATCTATGCTTTGACATGCCTGATACCGATGATAGTCTCACCTGCAATGGACTCTTGTCTGTGCGGCATGCCAGAGGTACCTGTATAGGGTGACACAGCAGTATGAACATTATCCATGACTGTATGACAGCCACAGGGTGCACAGTGCAGGTTAACACATTCGCCTGTACAATAGCATATAGTCAGCACATGTGTGCATACCATACCTCTCAACCTCTTAGAACAATAAATGTGGACAAAGCCTACTATGATGGGGGACATATAGGGACAACTGTGACATATTGCTCTTACTAACTTAGAAATTTGATAGACCAATAGGTTTGCATGCACATGGGTTTGACACGGAATGTGCAGTCGTAAACACAACTGTATGTCATCATTTAATGACTCCATTCCTCAGCTATTTGCCAGAAAGGGACAGATATTAAGGGGAACACACCGACAATATGAGGCAGACATCTGGACATCCTGCAAATACCTGTACAGTTCAGAGGTATGGTGCATACACAGGGTAGCATAAAGCATGTGTGTCCACATACCTTGCATATGTTGTTACATTACATGATGTACACTGACACATGCATCTACATGGGATATACTGGCCATATGTTCAGTACTGACTTACCAGGCAACTCCAGGCTCATTGGTTGGGAGACACCCACCTCCACGATGGCAGCTAGTGTTTGTGGGGGCTGTTCCGAGGGTGTTCCCAGACTGGCCAGTAGCTCCTCTGTGTGTGTGAGTGGAGGCTGGGTTGGTGGCCCACCACCCGTTCCACCTTGTTCCCTGGCGATTGCAGTGGCACGCTGTTTTGCATGACATATCAGGTCCATGCAGTGTCTGCGCACCTGCTGGTAGGTGCGGTTGTGGCCGCCCACTTCGTTGACCCTCCTGCGAAGATCCTGCCACAGGTCATCCCGCTGCTGTGCATGCTGTGGCACATGGCTAAATAACACCTCATAGTTCTCATGGAGGTATGGGATTACGACATCATCCTCCTGTCGGCTATATGCTGGTAGGCGTGTACGCGGCATTATCTGTAAGACATGATGAAGGTGACAGGTCACATTTACAGACATGTACAGTGATACTGCTGCACATACATTCTAGTACATTTGCACAGTTATCTTTGCAAATCAACATGACACTAACACGACTGGCATGTATGTGTCACACACATGTAACACCCAGTATGCATTGGATATCATCCCCATATATGTGTGTCACCTCATTAGTGTTCCTACTGCATGTGACGTCAGTCTCCATGTGGGCATGTCTGTTTGCCTGCACTGGTGTTCTTACCTATCTACTCATGCCTGATGTATCCACAGTAATGCTGTTGACCTTGATGCTGTGGATATGTCACATATCAACACAGACACAGCCTTACTGGACTTGGGCAGTGACAATGCACCAAGTACGCATGGAAACCTGTACATGCATCTGTTTTTCCATAGACATCTACACTGCACTGTACAGCTGTTCAACATCCTGCCACGGATCACCTGTGTTGCACATGTGATAGACATGGGACAATGGCTAGTTGGACGTCATTCGCAGGTAAGGTTATCGGCTATAGCATGTACGGGCTGGGTTTCCTAGCTGTATCCGACACCCATTACACCACGAGGGGCATCAGTGACACATTACTGATCCAGATAGATGATACTACATCTACCATACGGCCATCACACCATGTATGACAGGGATGATATGTGCAGCTATGTGGACAGGGCTGCATGGTATGGTGGGAGTATGTCACAGGTATGGCACAGGGATCTGTCCAGCATGTGGCCATCCTAGTCATAGGATGGTGGTTGTCCATGATGTATGTCTTTCAGATCAGGCTATGGACATGTAGCATGTCTAACAGCATAGTGTGGCATATGTCTGTATGCAAGGTGGATAGCATGCTGCATACTGGAGGTGAGTATTGTGGAGGCTGGTATCGGCCATCCACGCATGGGCCCTACCCCTGGAGGGTGATGTGTATTTCAATATTGGTCACACGGGTGCTGTGTATGCCTGTCCAATGATCTCCGTGCTCATGGATACCACCCTGTCATGTCATGGGTACCTCGGATGACTACCTAAAGGGCCAGGGAGATGTCTCCAGCTCAGGGAGGTGTACTACACTACACCATCCCTAACACAGTGTCCATACTGTTGACCACAGCCTAGGTGTTTCTTAATGGGTACGGGGTATTCCCCTAGTGGTGTCATTGCTGATATCATCCACCAGAATGTGCACATATGTCACACACATCACACACAGCCCATTCTGTATGTTATTTACAACACTGTGACAACAATTGCCCATAGGTCATGGCCATTCACATCCTCACATACACAGATGGCTGACATTTGTCTGTGTGGTATGGGCTACAATGCAGGTGGGGTACAACACATTAACCCTGGTTTACTGTAGCTGACACCGTGTGATATGCACATGTCACTGTAGCACCTTTGGTAGTTGTGAGTCTGTCAACAGGCCACTAGTAGAACACTCCTGTGACATACACAGGCATCTGTAGCCAAACATCCATACTGTCTTGTACATCTGTACTGCTAACATCTACATTGATAATGGTTCATGGACCTGCAGACCATACCCGGCAGTGTTCTGATGCGGTGCCACCAATCATGACTGTTGTCAACACTTGTGGGTTGATATTATACAACACCCTATCTGTAATGTATGGGCATGCTCAGCACTTGTTCAGAGCTTCTTGGCACGTTATGAGCTACTGCTTAGTTTAGCACCCATTTCACACCAGTCCTCACAGGTACACTGTCTGTCCATACATTTCCAGCTTGATAACTGTACAACAGCTGTCGTACACACATCACTCACATACCTCGTGAGACATGGTGGTTTCTACAGCCTGTCCACCTGCCACGTACCACTTATATACAGGCATGTCCAACTGGCACGTACCAGTGCTATTGCCTGTCACTATGATGACTATGTTGTACATGTGGCAATAGAGCTATTCTCATGTACACAGTCAATGCACACCTCCCAACATACAACAGTACAGCCTGTGGGGGATGCACATATGCAGCCCTGCTGGGGATTATACTGTCACCAACCCTGACTGCACCTGACAGTCATGTGGGGTTGTGCAACATTGGCAACGCACCCCACACATCACATAGACCCACATGATCCCCACCACAGGCCACACATATGGAGACACATTGTACATTACCTCTCCATACTCTGTGTGGGCACCAACGACAGCCCACATCGCCAAACACAACCACACCAACCTATAGCCCACAGACACATGTGCCCATCACATACAGCCAATAGGGTGTCATAACATACACAACACACCTGTCTTAGGTGACTGTCGGCAGTCACACTGCTGTTCCACTCAGCAGGCTACACAAGGCGATAGTCACTTACATCCTGCTGTCCAGTAACTGGTTCTGCAACATAACCTATGCACACATGCCACAAGTCAGCAGGTACGATGTGACTCCTCTTCCATGTTTGTGTGACTGAAGTTGTCACTCAGGGCACAGACTATGTGTGCAGGGACATGCAATAGCCCACCAGTGTTGTTGCCCTGATGGTGTGGTCCAACCCTGGGAAGCATTTTGCGGTCATCCGGACCTGTTACCACTGTACTACGAATGACTGTGTCACTCCCAACAGTTGTCCATGCTTCTGCTGTCATTCCACAGGCATCTAGTATACGTCCACTTTGACAGACCCGGCCAAACAACATGATGCTGTGGCACAGTTGACCTGCACCTGTCAGCCCTGGGAGTACGGATCACATGTTGGACTCTTGCTGCTTTTATACTGCCTGTCTTGCACAGTGCCCAATAACAGTCACCACCAGAATGGGAACTGGCTAGCGAAGCATGTGGTCATGTCACACAATGCTTGACATCATCCTCTGTGATGCACGCAGGCAAGGCACACCTGATACTGCACCACTGCAATATCTCTGCAGTGACTGGGACCTGCCTCTTGGCTCTGCAGAGCACACCTGCAATGACTGGTTATAGACAGACCGTACCTCTCAGGCACATACCTGGACTGGCACACCCACAGCTGAGGTGTCCCCATATTCCACTATGTTGTACACACATCCCGGCTGGTTACTTCGCACAATGCATCACAGGTGCTCCACGTGCATATAACTGTGTCCAGAACTACTGCTGCTACTAATGTGAGACTGACAGTAACCCACACTTAACTGTGATAGCCGCACATGTACTGACACATTAGGTGTACACTGTGCGTGAGTCATAACCTCCGCTCAGCTGGTTCGACCCATACACCACCTCCAAGACCAACAGTATCCTTGACATGGACACTACCAACATGTGACTGCTGTTCCACACCTGGGGTTATCCCCTCATTGGTGGAATCCGAACATCTGCTACCCACCCTTGTTAGCCACATACTGGCACCACACACTTCACGGCATACACAGTAGATGAGTACTACAACACCAACTACAGATGTCGTATGACAGCGGTAGTTGTTGTCGTGACACACGTGCAGGTGGACAATGCACATGCAAATGCTGAGACATACCCCAGTGCACTTCAATAGCATGTACACGACAATGTGGTTCATGCTATTCCACACAGAGCCATGATGGTACACACCAGATTACAGATGACACTCTGGGGGTGCGGTCCCACGGACATACTTTACAACAACAGGTGGGGCTGTTACACAGTGGTGTACATTCCCATGGGTGGGGTGACTCACTGGTCAGCCTCGGTAGGGCCACAGGATCCCTCATCACATACTCCATAACTAGCTACGTACACATTACTGCGACACATTCTGAGATGTACCACAAGGCATTATGGTGGTATGTCAGTAGTCGTATGCAATACCCACATCTGCTCACACATACAACTGTCACTCTGGAACATGACAGTAACAGGTGATGTTGGCAACATGCTGTCTGATGGCTTCATTGCTAACATTACACCCTCTCACTCCCTGCAGGGCCACATTCCTTGCAGGTACATTGCGGTGTACCTGCAGTCACACCTACACAGTACTGACCTGCACTCTATATGTCCTAGGACACAGGCCCCTTGTCACCCTGCAATATCCCAGGCTGTGATGTCCACAGAACTCTGAACAGCATGTCTCCCCACTGGGACACCATATTCAGTAATAGCCTTGTACCAGACATTGTGGCCCCTGACTGGCACACAGCGACAGTAACACTCCACACAGGTGGCACCACACTGCATGACTGGGACTATTGCCCTACACACCTCACTGGACTGTTATGCACGGCTATAGGGCACATCATCATGGACATCATTCGTTGAGTCTTTGTTGTGCTCCAGTCCTTTGATGCCAGCTGGGTTGGTCTTGTTGGGGCCACAGCATGCCTCCTACACCTGTTGAACACCTTTCCTACAGTCGCCAGAGTAGTTGATGATGACACGGGTGTCCACACAGCCTGCATTGTCCTCTCGCTGCCATTCAGCACCGTTCTCCATTCTGGTATTGACTACATACACATCCACCTGCACATCACAACATATGTCTCCGGATGTTATGCAATGTGGCTAATGGACGGGACACACACACTGAGGGTGGCATACCATATCACATACTGCAATCCAGTTACACTTGGCTTACCACAGTCCTCAGTCATGGGGCCCTCATGTTCGGTATATGCTTCCCTGAGGTACAGGCTACCACTGAGAGGACTTCCCTGCCTAGCTTTACAGACCACTGCATACCCAGCACCATTGTTGCTCCACCAGCTGATACAGACCCCATCCATATGGGTGTCACTGTGACAGATACCGATATGAACATCATGGCCTCTACCTGCATGACACTTGGTGTGAACATCACCTTTGCAGTACACCATCCACCCACTGGTTATCACATAGGTGTTAGTCCCCTACATACATGTTGCATTGTACATGTTTGTAAGACACATGTATGTCGCACACACTCCTGTGATTACCACATTGCCACTGTGGCATGGATATCCTTCTACATGTTCACACATGTCTGTACTGGGTGTGTAGCTGGTACATAGGCACCCATTGTACCTCTGAACACCGGACGTATACACACATCCATGGGTACAACACCCCGTGTAGGGTGTACCTTACACAACAGCTTTACAAAACCCAACATTAAAACGCCATGATGTTTATTGAGCCACAACTGTTAAAGTATGCAGCTTATGTACAGACACCACGTCTGTACACATTTGCTGACTACATACTCAGGGGTGACGTCTGCTGCAAAGACAGGGCCCATGTCTGCAAATATGTTTATGGATATACTCCGCATACACGACATACACAATAGCCACTATGACCATGATGCTCATGGATATGTGCACACATGCAACAGTGTGTGGCATGTGATTGGGGGTTGCATTCCCAGACCGGACACTCACCATGCTTTGGGACATGATTCCTATGTACATCACGCATGGACAGTCAGTAGCAGTGTTCATGTGATACCTCGCTTGGTGGATGGTGGACACATGTACGCCAGGGATCACTGCAGTGGCTGTACTGTGCAGTGATGCAGGTTACACATGGCTCTTCTGTTCACAGGACACTACCCTAGAGAGGTGCCACTGGTGTGCACACTGTAGTTGTTGTTACACATTGACTTGCCAGACTGCATGGTACCCCACTATGAACCTGTGGAGCTATTACATGTCCTTTGTGCATGGTTACTGGTATAGCCCTTCCAGTTAGATTGGCTGTCACGCTATTACAATGTCCCATGACTACAGGCCATATGTATACTGTTATTGTACACGCCAATCATGTTCATGTTTGTCTGTCACATCTCTTCTGCTATTCTAGTATGGGAGTAATGTTTGCGTCCTTTGCAAATGCACAGAGTGGAGTACATAGTTATTTCATCATAACTGTTTATACATATCTTAATTACATACTACTCACATCACTATATGATACCTTTGTTATGCATCATATGCCTGTTCTCCTGTGTAACATATCTGACATATCAATCTACTGTACTATACATTACACATGTTTTACATGGTATCCCATAATTCAACGCATACTTGCACAGAGGGTCCACCTTAGACATGTCATTGACGTTATATGCCCATACACATGCGTACTGTTACAGTATATCTACATATACTATCCCCTGCTATGGCACGTACTTATTGGACATACCCTGCCACTGACGGCGGGTCGTATGACATTGTTCTGTTTAATGCCGTCATGTTGCATCCCTTGTGGTGTCTGTGCTGTTTACCGTGTGGCCCACTGCTGGACGCACATCTTCTACAAGCATTAGTATGATCAGCAAGACATCACTGCATAAATACCATTCCCACTTTATGCATGGCGGACACTGTTAATTACTGCAAACCAGGCTATGCATACACTGACATTACGTAATACAGAACATACTATACATACAGTTAGTGTTCTACATACCTTGATATCGTTCTGGTGTTTTGTCTCTATCTCGCTCTTCTGTATCACTCTTTCAACTGTTATACGGTATGAGCATACAGTTTGCATATCTGGCAAGTCATCCTTATATACGTCTATACCTGCAACATGTGGTTTACTGCCGCCAATTGGTGGTCTGGTGTGACTAATTACGTGCACTTCAGCTGTGCAACTACTCCATTCGCCAATTATGCAGCAGCAGTGGGGTATAATTGACTTCTCCACCTGGGCGTTGGCCATTTGCCCTGCTTTGGGGAGACGGCCTGTATTGTGTTTTGTTGTGTGTAATTGCAACTGCTTTGTGTAGAGCCAAGTCTATTTTGGGGTCATGTCCCCCATGGATTGTGTGTGACGGCTTGAGTATGTGGTTCTACCTGTGACTGTACCTGTCATCCCACCCGTCTGATAAAGGACTATTGCAAACACCTGTAACATCGCCGTTTGTTCCGTTATACGATGGATACAATTTTGCATGGCACCTTTAAATGTGTCTCTCACAAGGTATGTCAACGGTTCAGCAGATGTAATTGACTAACTAGATGTTTGGGCTGTGGTTACGGTCTGTATTGCTATTGTTTCCAGTGCGGGGATGTAGGCGGGTGTACGTAGCATGTACGGTTTTGTGGGACTTGCATTTCTATGTAGTCCATATATATGTGTGTGGGCCCCTTCCCTAATTACAGTGCTATCACTTAATAGACTTCTGTTACGGGAATTTACTTTGGGCCATTGTTAATTGGTTTCTATATGGTATGCAGGTGCGGTTGATACTTCCATACCTCCGGATGTATGGCGATATGTGCAGGGATATTTGTAAATGAACGCTATCCCGTGTATGTCTGTCCCAGATATTTGCAGTCATTGCAGTGGTGTTGGTGTCAGACCCTCTGTCACATGGCTTGCCACCTTTTCATATGGCCATAGTTGGACACTTGCGGGTCACACAGTGGTGTTTACAGGCTGACATATGGCCACGGTCAGTACACAGGATAGCACATACTTTTATCCTCATTACATACCAATTGTTCTTGGTCCTTCACTACTTATCGGTTTGCATGTAACATTTCCGTTTCTTACATACAGGCATGAGTATTTCCTGCAACTATTGCATATTATGTGGGACATACTAATGTCCTAAACTCACGGACAGTTGCCCTTTCTAATGTTTCATGTCAGGACACACCTGCCCAGGGGGGGCTGTCCCTCCCAATGTGGGACAGGTGTTTACCGCATGCCTACGGCTAGCTATACCCGCACCTACCGTAATCATCTACCTCCGAGTTGCCACCTACAGACACACTATGCGGACACACACACACACTTTAGTCACACGGGAACACACATGGCACCCTCAACACACACATACACAGGCTACATCACTCACAACCACAGTTGTACATGGTACCTACGTGGACCGCACCGCCGCCAGCGGTGACTACATGTCCTTACTATCGTCATATTGCTTGTGGTTCTACTGTTCCAGTACTGTGTTCTTTCTGTCTTTCAGCCTCCTGGTTACACGTGTCAGTGTGTGACACGTTCCATAGTTGGCGGTATCCTGTTTATTTGTACCTCAAAGGTGTTTAGAATGTCGTCGACCTATCTATATATTTGCAGATGCCAGTGACCCCTTGTATATCAACATATATCACACTATCGCCCTTTCTATCTGTATTATATATGTGTATATATATATATATATATATATATATATATATATATATATATATATATATATATATATATATATATATATATATATATATATATACATATCTCGGACAGGGGTAGTGACAGGCACACTACGCCTTTCATTGTGTGTTTGTCAGTGTATACTGTGTTTCCTGGACTCCACACGTTTGTGTCTGTAGCTGTCACATTACACACCTGCCATAAGTTAAGATTACCTCCCATCCCACTTTGCGAGGGACAGTCCCTCTTTGTGCAGTTGTGTCCTGCGAAATATTTGTGAACATAGCAAATGTCCTGCGACTTTGGGACAAACATATTCCCTATAGTTTATGTCATAGTTGCATAACACACTTATTCTGTATCTGACCCACCTACATGTTACAGGACATGGAACACATACCTGCGACCATTACTAGACTAAGCTTTTTATCTATGCAAAACACTGATGTTCTGGTTTTCATCCTGGCCGGGTGTGTGTCATCCTGCTGACATCTGGCGTATGTCCCACATTGGTCATTTGAACTGTGGCAACCCTACCGTACGTACATCTTGCCTAGCAATAGTGTTGGGTGATTGTGTACATGACTGCCTGTTCCACTCCTGGCAGTGGTCATTTTACCCTTCAGAGCAGGCGCTATTTGTTCAGGGGTGACTAATGCTGGTGTCACCTGTTCTGTACATCATTGACCGTGATCTGCGCAGTGGTCGGTGGCGCTTAGCCCTGTTTCACGCATATCCGTATAGTCATATTTAAACATCGCTTACCAGCTGTGGGCAATGCTTATTCCCGCTAACGTGTGCTACACATATTCTGATGACCTGCATCCGGAATGCATTACCCGTGCCGTCGGGATTACGTTACATCCCTTGCGGGACGTGGGACCGGGAACATGCACGACAGTCACTGCATGTACCACTTGGACATCTGGGGGTTGTACACGAATTATGTCAATTTGTATGTGCAGTACACTACAGCAGTTACTCCACACTACACTCACATGGATGACTCCGTTATTTTACAACTTTATGGGTCCAGTTAATGGTATGTCCATGTGATGTTTACTGGCTGTACTCTGGCACTGGGTATGTATATCACAATTAGCTACACCCAATAATTTGCTACACCTTCATACGACCGTGGATGCAGCATGCCGGGGTGACTAATGCCTGTCATGACACAACATCCATGATTACATTTTGTAGAGCCCCTCAGTAACACGGCGGGAAATCCATGATGACTGTGTGTAGGACAGTGCTTACACACATGTGCTCCTGTGATTGCCTCTGCTCCAGTATGCGACAGTTGCTTACTCGATGTTGTGGCGACGGTGTAACTGTTTGCCCCGTTTGTTGTTTTGCCTCTGATAATCGGGCGTGTACTTACCGATGTACCTGGGAACCTATACACACAGCACCGACAGATGCTGATGGGCACATCTACTGTTCAGGTGTTGACATTTCCTTGTTCCCATGGCTGTTGCATGTACAATGTTTGAGGGCTGCCTATGTAGGATTCCACAGTGGGCCACCTATACATCACAATTTACAGGTAGTCGTGTTTGTGTGCCATCCATGTTACTGTGTGTGCAGGTGGGGAGGGGTGTCAGTCCGTGGGAGCCTACACTGTCAAGGTATGTGCTATACGTTCCCTCTTTGCCAAGGCGTAGGCATATTGGGCACACCTCCGTCTGCCTACTGGGGCTGGCACAGTGTGTCCGTGGTCTGGATCCCTCTGTGCCTGTGTTGGCCTTGGCACTTGTGGTGGGCTGTGAGGCCCTCCCCCATTTTGACCCTGCTGCAGCTGTTTCTGCAGGATCATATTATGTAGCATGGCACATACTATGAAGATGTGGGCACATGTGCCTGGAGAGTACTGCAAGGCTCCACCAGATGTGTCCAAGCACCAGAACCATGATTTCAGCATCCCAAACACATGCTCTATGATGATTCTGGTTTGTGCGTGTGCCTCATTATGGTGTTCTTGCATTGGTGTGTGTGCATTTCTGATGGGGGTCATCATCCACGGCTCCAGTGCATAGCCAGCATCCCCCACAAGGTGACCTTGTGGGATGTCCCCCCTGACAAATACCTGATACAGCTGTGAGGCATGCCAGATATGGGAGTCGTGGTAGCTTCCAGGGCTGCCAGCACACACATCCATGATAATGCCCTGGGCATTGCACATGACCTGGCAGTTGATGGAGTGGAATCCCTTGCGGTTTATGTAGTGCCTACCATACTCACCGGGTGGTGACTTAATTTGTATGTGCGTGCAGTCTATCGCACCCAGTACCTCTGGGTAGTTTGCCACATGGTGGAAGTGACGCATATTGCTGGCCAACTCCTCCTGAGTTCGGGGGAAGTGTATATGCTCATTGGCATGTGGTAACATGGCATCCAGGAACTGGTGTAGTACCCTGGATGCCGATGCCTGTGAGATCCCCATTATATCTCCAGTTGGCCTTTGAAAGGTACCTGTGGCTAGTATTCACAAGCTTACACATACCTTCGTGTCCACTGGGATGGGTTCCCCTCTGTTGTTTCTGGTTCTCAGGCGTGGCCGGCACAGCTCTACTATTTGCTGTAAGATGTCCCTGTCCACCCTGTAATGCTCTACTATCTCCAGATCATGTAGCCCCTGGTAGGTTACCCTTGGTCTGAACACTCTTCTCCTCCTCCAATGCCTACGGTGGTTGTCGGCATCATCCTCCACAACACCGTCGGTCTGTAACACATGCTGATGAATCACAGCTATGGCAGCTCCCAACATGTACATTTTAAAAGTTCCCTGTCTGTTTACACCTATGGTGCGGTGTTTGGGAATACACAGGTGTGTGTTGGGTGCTTTCACACTTTATACTGTTTTGCTGTGAACACTGATGATGTCATAGGGTGTGTATGTATGATCGTGGCTACAGGGTATCTTCTGTGTTTTATTTACGAAACCACTATTGTGCTGCCTTTGGTGTTGCATTACATTTGGATGCCGTGAATTACCTCCTGCCCTTCCGTTTACATTTGTGCACGTTACACCTACCATTTGCTGGCATGCATCCAGCTGCCTGCTTTCATTTGTACTTTCCTAGACCTGGCTTATCTTGCGTAATGTGTGCTATTGCCGATCTACTGTGGGTTTGCTTTGCTCTGCTATGACAGTTCTCCTATCTTTGCATTCCAGGTCCTCCCCACCTTTCTTTGCAATCCTATGCCTCCCCTATCCTGTTTTGCAGGTTTCTGCATGCAGGCTTGTCTACTGCCGTCGATTGGCCGCCGTGAGTTGATTGGTGTTAATTGCTCATTAGTACGCCAATTACCCTGCTTCGGCATTTCCTTCTTTTCTTCCCCTGACCTTCCTGTTTGTGCTATTGTTCTTGGCGCATGCATCCGCTTACCGTGTTTCGGGCGCGAGTTTATCCCCGTACACATGCGCTTTTGGGCACCATGTGTGCTCTCAGCTAAACGGTTCTATACCCACCTCCCCACCCCTGTCCTTCAGCTTTGCTTAGCAATGGCCAGGCCAGATTTGCATTGCTCCAATGTGCTTACTGATATGGTGGCACACCCCTCTGCTGATGTCATGTATCACCTTTGATACACTCCTCGGTGTTATAGCGCTGCGCCATCAGGTACATCCTTAATCCAGCGGGACGTTTGCGATTCAGTATTACCTGCCTCATTTGCATGGCATTGACTACTAATTCATAGTTACAGCACCGAACACTGTCACGGGCCCCTGGCAACCCTTGCACCTTGCTTGTGGTGTGCCATGCCTACCATTGCATATTATGGTGCAATCCTAATTTGTCTTTCATTGTGATTTTCTGCCATTTTTATATATTTCCTTTGTATTCCTGTTTGCACACACATGCCCTGCGGTTGTACTGTGCGTGATATTAAATGTTGTTTTTTTTAGGTGTTGTGCATCTTTTCTTGTGCCATTGGCTGTGTATTTGGCCATTGGCATATGTTAACTTTGTAATACATGCGTCTGGTCCACTTCCATAACTCCGATGTTCTGTTTGGGAAAATGTAAACCGTGTTTTTTGGTTTACATTTCCATGGGCTTGCGCTATGCCTGCACCACTTCGTGAATCGCTGTATGCCTTCATTAGCATGGTGCGATACTGCGCATGGGGTGATTTGCATACCTATGCCAAGGGCTGCGTAGCTCTGGCGTACGCCGGTAGTGCACGTGGAATTGGTTCATACCTGAATCGCTCGGCGGACATATTTGGCGTTATACCGCCTACTCTACGCCTGTGCCTGGCGCAAGCTTCATGAATCCCGGGGACAGTGTCCACAAGGGAAGCAACCAATTAATGGATCCCCTGATAATGTGGTCTGGATACTTTTGGTACCTTTCTTCTCAAGATGTTTAAAGTGATTAAAAAAGGCAGATAGATTTTTGCCTTTCCGAAAGGAAAATGAACATCTGTCTCCAAGAATGTCCTGAAGTCTAGATTCACATGTTAATATGTTCCAATTATGTTGAACAATTTGCATCAATATGTTGGTATTCCGACCATATGTGGTGATAAATCTAGGTGTTACTGAAGGTGATTTGTGTCTAGTTTTGTAATGAAGCAATTCAGTGCATTCCATCTGGTCAACTGTGTGTTTGGTATGTAATAGTTGACCCATTTTATACCCACAGTCATGGAATCGATGTACTAAATCATCTCTGAAGTGTCTATAAGTGTGCTGATCAGAACAAATGCGTTTAATGCGCATGAACTGCTATTTGGGAATGTTTTTGCAGATGTGAGGAGGATGAAAGCTGGTTGCATGGAGAAGTGAATTATTTTGGGGGAATTTACGATGAATTTCTGTAGTCAGCATATGATCAGATGCACGGTAAACCACTACATCTAAGAAGATAATTTTATCTCTATCATAGCTGACAGAAAATTCAATCCCCCATTTATTTTCGTTCAAATAAGAAACAAATTCTGAAAGGTATTCTTTATTCGCTCTCCATACCAACCAGCAGTCATCCAAATATCTGTGCCAAATGTCCATTTCAACCATGTAAATGTTATGAGAGTTGTTGTAAATAACCTGTTCTTCAAAGTATGCCATGAACAAATCGGCATATACGGGTGCAAAAGATGCACCCATAGCTGTCCCCTTGGTTTGTAAATAGTATTTGTCTTTGTAAAAAAACACATTTTTTGTCAAAACATGTTCTGTCAAACACAACAAAAGGGTGTTGAAACCTGGCTTATATATTTCAGTTTTGTTGAGCCATTATTCCAACGCCTCTAGGCCAGCCCAATGTGGTATGTTGGTATATAATGATTTTACATCCAATGTGCAAAGTAACCAGTTGGGCTCAAGCTGTGTATCAGAGATAATCTGTAAAAATTCTGTGGTATCTTGAATTCTAGAATGGACACATTGTAAAAGGGGCTTAAGAAATTTGGTAAGGAATAGAGATAATGGTTCTGTTAATGAATTTCTACCTGAAACAATGGGTCTGCCGGGTGGGTGTTGAAGGTCCTTGTGTATTTCAGGTAGGAAATAAAGGTATTGTGGACAAAGGTTGGCAATGGTGAGTTGATGCTGTGTGTTTTGAGTGATGATACCTTCTGCAACAGCTAAAGTAAGGAAAGAATCAATCTGTTCCTTGAATACTGGTGTTGGATCAATGGTGAGTTCCGAGTAATAGCGTGCATTGGATAATTGGTTCAGTGCTTCATGATCATATTGTAATGTATCCTGAATCACTATAGAACCGCCTTTGTCAGCACCAGTTATGACTAGATTGTGATTGTTTGCCAATGTGTTGATATTTTTCATGCAAATTTTGGATACATTATTAGGTAATGGTGGAATTGATCTAAACTGAAAATGTAGATCTTTGATAATGGCTTGTTGAAACATGTAAACTTGGTGATTCATGGGTGGCATGAACGAAGACCTATGGTATTTAAATTCATCAGAGATCTTTGGTTCTTGTTCCTGGAAAAATAGTTTAAGGTTAAGATTTCTACAAAATGAAACAATATCTTGAACAAAACTTTCTTCAGAAACAAAAAAAACAGGGATGAATGATAATCCTTTATTAAGAATGTCAATTTCAGAGGAGGAGAGGACATGTGATGAAATATTAGTAATGTTTACAGTGGTTGTTTGGTCACAAACATCTCTAATAGCGTTTCCATGTTGTCCACATCTTTTATGTTTCCTGCCCCCCCCTCCTATGTGTAAATCCTGTGAGGTGACAGAATTTCTTCTCTTGGATACTGGTAAGCCTGTGGCACCCCCTGAATCAGTGTCAAGACATGAGGATGAACATTCATCAGCTGAAGTGTCAGCATAGTTATATTTGCCTTTCTTAAGGATAGATTTAGTCTATTTCCTCTTGGGATAGGTACAATTCGAAGGAGAAAATCGTACATGTTTGTTTTTGTTTGTAAAATTGAAGGGATCCCCTCTGGTATAATCATCTAAATCCCTTTGGAACTTTTTCTTTTTCCTATCCTTAAGCTGTGATTCCAATGTCATAAGTTCCTTGCTTATGTTCTTGATACTATTTGTATATATGGTCTGACCCTCAAATTGCTTGGCCTTATCACTAAGAGAAGAAATGGATTTAATTTCTTGTTCAATGACTCTATTATGGAAATTTGCTAGTACTTCAACAAATTTCAGAGTTGTCTCTTGTTGAATTTCATTCCATTGTTTCAATAGTAGATCATCAAGGGAATTAACCAATGGTTGGGTACGTACTCGTAACCCTCGTGGAGTAATGCATTTGAGTAAATATGCACGAAAAAGTTTGTAATGCCAAACGTTATTTCTCAAAGATCTCATATGTTTGTTAAGATTTGAAAAAATGTTTACACAATTTTCATCAAGACCTGTGTTGCCAAGGTCATCCAACTTTTCACCAAGGGGTCCAATTCCAAAAACAGAAAGATCGTCTCTGTCAGAAGACAGCCCATTTATTAAATGATGCAATTCCATGTTTAAATATATTAATAAAGACCGCTGTCCAAAATAATACCAAAGTTATATAGACCTGAGCCGGTTCAGCATAGGATCAATAAGCAGCAGACCACTATAATATTATAGCTGACATAAGTAAGTGCGAAAATATTCCCAAAGGGACTATTCACCTGGATTAGGTCTATTGCCGGTCCTGTCTAAACCAATAAGCCTTAGGTCCGAAGCATCATATGGCTCCTTACTCAAAATGATAGTTGGAATAATATTTGACAACAGGCTGAAAAACGAGATCTCAAATCTTACTGATGATAATCTTAAATAGATTGAAAGGCCTGTAATGTGGAAATGTATAAAAAATTCTAATTAATGCACAATTTGCATTAAGTATTGTAGTATTAGGCCAAGTATACAATAGCTCAAACTAATATGGAATGAAAATCTAAAAAATAATAAAAAAATGTGTAGAGATTGATTCTGATGCTATAGAGTCATACAAGAATAAAACAATCCCGATGTAGCAGTTCAAAAAAGTGAAGCCAAACAAAAGTGACGGTCATCAGAAACCATATATAAATGGTTTGATATTAACAAATGTCTAACAGCAAGATTGTCCACTATTGAGCCCAAAAAACCTAATGGGACCAATATTGACATTAATGCTGAGCTTACTATTAAAACAAGAAAAGAACATAAAAGCAAGGCGTGACAAGGATGTATAGGAAACCAGTGAATATGCCATCAAAAATCATATTAATAAGGACTCACACCACCTCCATATTAAAGAAGGTGGAAACAACACCTATTACTTGAATTGCTATAAAGAAATGTCACACCTGGTGTTAAACAAAATGATTTGTATATCTTGTATGAGCCCTAGTAACAAAACAAAGGCATAAATGTATTGTTGCCAACTATAAGACACCCAGCTCCCCAGATTATCAATTTTGGATAGAAATAAGCCATCTACCTAATATGTAAAGACATCAGTTCAAATAATATGAATGTTGAAATATAATGTGAACTAAGCACAGCTTATCATAACAATAGTGAAAAACACAAATGCCATATAACTAATGATACAAAGCGCCACCAACTAGATGGATACCCATTTTCAATAAAAAACATGTAAATTTTAAGCTTCAGTTATGGGTGTTACCCAAGAAAATGCAATTATATGAATATAAACTGAGCTCAACTTATGTTGAGTAAAAAGTCAAATATTAACCTTACCTAGCTAAGAGTATAGCCAAATATCTATATTTGGGTTGTAATGCCGAAGCACATAAACTATAAACAATGTGGTGACCAAGAGAATAACATATAAACCACTATAGGCATTTGTATATTGGTATACATCCAAAAATGTGCTTCAGTATAGCAAAAAAAGGGGGGGGGTAGAACTGTTTGGTTAACAAAGGCACATAATAAGCTGTTGTTACCATAAAAAACTTTCATTTAACTCACCCACAGGTCTTGCCTAAATGTTTAAGAATAAACATGAAGTATAACACCATCTTTAAATTAAATGTTGGTCCCCAATAGGCCAAATATTATAAATAAAGTAATGTGTATACTGTGTAAACCAATCCGTTAAACTATTAATATTTAACGAAATACAATTGTCGAAAATATTCATATGGTTCACAATGAACAATACTTTGCCCAGCATAAAGAAAAAACATATTAACTTGTTAATAAAAGTCCATGTAAAGATTGTCTTATTGTAAAGACAAGAAAACAAAAAAACAAAGTCAGCAGATGCATTAAAATCTTCTGAAAACACTCCACAGTGGTTAACAAAAAGAGTTTAAGAAAACCAATACTTAATGATGTCTTGCTGATGGCGAACATCTAAATGGTGTTGCTTGATTGAAAAAACACACATCAGTTTGTTGTGAACTTCGAAAAAAGAACAGGCAACCTCAAAAAATATATTCTCTTAAACTTCCCTCTGCTGGAACAAATGAAGAGAAATGTGCAGCAACTAAGCCAAAAAGCAATGAAGAGAGACGCCAACAAATGAGCCACGAAGCATCTTTGTTTGTGGTAAAGGCAGCTAACAAATATTAATCCAGTCAAGGCAGGCAGGCCAAACATAAAAGTCTTGAAATTACATAGTTCATGAGAAAAAATGGAAAGTACCTGAGGTTGTTTAAAAACTGCAAACAGCAAGTTAAATTTCCAAATAGGTGAACTCAGCCAAAGACAGGTCCAAAAGATATATAAATCCAATAGTGCAGTTAAAACTGCAGAAGGTACCACAGGCCAACCGCAGAGAAGAAACAGGAAACTCCAAATAGAACAACCTCTGCAAGTGAGACAGCTGCAGGGTCCCAAAGAGCAAAGTATTCAAACAAAAAGAAAACAGGACCAGCATACAAGGCACCTTGAAAATAAATTTGATTGAGGTTCTTGAAAAACAGACCAGTTTTGGCAAATATTTAACAAAGCCTTCTTCAGTGTTTAAAAAAACAACAAAAAAGAACCTGTATTTAAATACTCAAGTGAGTCATGTGATGATCTCCTATTGAAACAATGGAATGAAATTCAACAAGAGACAACTCTGAAATTTGTTGAAGTACTAGCAAATTTCCATAATAGAGTCATTGAACAAGAAATTAAATCCATTTCTTCTCTTAGTGATAAGGCCAAGCAATTTGAGGGTCAGACCATATATACAAATAGTATCAAGAACATAAGCAAGGAACTTATGACATTGGAATCACAGCTTAAGGATAGGAAAAAGAAAAAGTTCCAAAGGGATTTAGATGATTATACCAGAGGGGATCCCTTCAATTTTACAAACAAAAACAAACATGTACGATTTTCTCCTTCGAATTGTACCTATCCCAAGAGGAAACAGACTAAATCTATCCTTAAGAAAGGCAAATATAACTATACTGACACTTCAGCTGATGAATATTCATCCTCATGTCTTGACACTGATTCAGGGGGTGCCACAGGCTCACCAGTATCAAAGAGAAGAAATTCTGTCACCTCACAGGATTTACACATAGGAGGAGGGGGGGCAGGAAACATAAAATATGTGGACAACATGGAAACGCTATTAGAGATGTTTGTGTCCTAACAACCACTGTAAACATTACTAATATTTCATCACATGTCCTCTCCTCCTCTGAAATTGACATTCTTAATAAAGGAATATCATTCATCCCTGTTTTTTTTGTTTCTGAAGAAAGTTTTGTTCAAGATATTGTTTCATTTTGTAGAAATCTTAACCTTAAACTATTTTTCCAGGAACAAGAACCAAAGATCTCTGATGAATTTAAATACCATAGGTCTTCGTTCATGCCACCCATGAATCACCAAGTTTACATGCTTCAACAAGCCATTATCAAAGATCTACATTTTCAATTTAGATCAATTCCACCATTACCTAATAATGTATCCAAAATTTGCATGGAAAATATCAACACATTGGCAAACAATCACAATCTAGTCATAATTGGTGCTGACAAAGGCGGTTCTATAGTGATTCAGGATACATTACAATATGATCATGAAGCACTGAACCAATTATCCAAAGCACGCTATTACTCGGAACTCACCATTGATCCAACACCAGTATTCAAGGAACAGATTGATTATTTCCTTAGTTTAGCTGTTGCAGAAAGTATCATCACTCAAAACACACATCATCAACTCACCATTGCCAACCCTTGTCCACAATACATTTATTTCCTACCTAAAATACACAAGGACCTTCAACACCCACCTGGCAGACCCATTGTTTCAGGTAGAAATTCATTAACAGAACCATTATCTCTATTCCTTACCAAATTTCTTAAGCCCCTTTTATGATGTGTCCATTCTAGAATTCAAGATACCGCAGAATTTTTACAGATTATCTCTGATACACAGCTTGAGCCTGATTGGTTACTTTGCACATTGGATGTAAAATCATTATATACCAACATACCATATTGGGCTGGCCTAGAGGCGTTGGAATACTGGCTCAATAAAACTGAAATATACAAGCCAGGTTTCAACACCCTTTTGTTGTGTTTAATAGAACATGTTTTGACAAAAAATGTGTTTTTTTACAAAGACAAATGTTATTTACAAGCCTAGGGGACAGCTATGGGTGCATGTTTTGCACCCATACATGCCGATTTGTTCATGGCATACTTTGAAGAACAGGTTATTTACGACAACTCTCATAACATTTACATGGTTGAAATGGACATTTGGCGCAGATATTTGGATGACTGCTGGTTGGTATGGAGAGCGAATAAAGAATACCTTTCGGAATTTGTTTCTTATTTGAATGAAAATAAATGGGGGATTGAATTTTCTGTCAGTTATGATAGAGATAAAATTATCTTCTTAGATGTATTGGTTTGCCGTGCATCTGATCATACACTGACTACAGAAATTCATCATAAATTCCCCCAAAATAATTCACTTCTCCATGTAACCAGCTTTCATCCTCCTCACATCTGCAAAAACATTCCCAAATCACAGTTCATCCGCATTAAATGCATTTGTTCTGATCAGCACACTTATAGACACTTCAGAGATGATTAAGTGCATCGATTCCATGACCGTGGGTATAAAATGGGTCAACTATTACATACCAAACACACAGTTGACCAGATGGAACGCACTGAATTGCTTCATTACAAAACTAGACACAAATCACCTTCAGTAACACCTAGATTTATTACCACATATGGTCGGAATACCAACATATTGATCAACATAATTGGAACATATTAACATGTGAACCTAGACTTCAGGACATTCTTGGAGACAGATGTTTGTTTTCCTTTTGGAAAGGCAAAAATCTATCTGCCTTTTTTAATCTCTTTAAACATCTTGAGAAGAAAGGTACCAAAAGTATCCAGACCACATTATCAGGGGATCCATTAACTGGTTGCTTTCCTTGTGGACACTGTATCTATTGTAACATCATACTCAAATCCACCAGTTTCAGCAGTCAAAACACCCCTCAAGTATTCAATATAACATTTTTTGCTAACTGTTCCTCAGATTGGGTCATTTATTTGGCCAAATGCACATGTCCTGCATTCTATATTGGCCATACCTCCAGACCCTTGAAGCTTTGAATCTCTGAACACTTTAGTGAAATCAGACACAAGAGAGACACCAATGCTTTATATAAACATTCTTTGGTACATCCTTACCATTATTGATAAAATTAGAAGATCCAGGCATAACAAATCAGGTTGGCATAATTTATTAAATTCAATGGAGAAAAAATGGATCATTAAACTTGGTGGGCTCTTTAAGCCAGGTCTGAATGAGCATATGTAATTAAGCACATGACTCACTTGAGTATTTAAATACAGGTTCTTTTTTGTTGTTTTTTTAAACACTGAAGAAGGCTTTGTTAAATATTTGCCAAAACCGGCCTGTTTTTCAAGAACCTCAGTCAATAAATTTATTTTCAAGGTGCCTTGTATGCTGGTCCTGTTTTCTTTTTGTTTAAGTCCCAGATAGTATCTATGAAGACATATCTATGTTAATTGACGTATTTATGACAGTCAGCAGTAGCATTATTAGACTGTTTGAAGTCAGTAATTCTACTGTTAATGATTTCATTTCCCTCCAAAAATGCTTTGGACTGGAGGCAAGTATGTTCTGTTTGTTTCTGAGGAATGAGGCCTTTGATACAAATTCTGGCTTTGGCATTATCTGGATATATTTTTCTGGAGCTGCTTGTTAGAGTGTTACTATTTCCATTAATTCCAGGCTATTTCTCAGGATATTAGAAGTTGTTTTAAGTTTCACAGATGGCCAAGAGCATTTCTACCCTGGTTGTCTTCTTTTTATAGTAGGGAATTCTATATTTGGTTCAGTGTGTCAAAGACGAAGGCGAGGGCTGTGATAGGATAAGTGCAGCTGAAGAAAGAGGCCAATCAATGTTGCATAAGTGGACATTTAGCAATTGCTGTTTTGTTTCTGTGAATAGTCTATAAATGATGATGACTGGTGTTTTTTTAATGCTTTAAATAGCCATGTAGAGAACATTGGGCAGTGCTCACTTAAATTGCTTGGTAGGATATTAACCTTTCCACATCTCCTTTTTGTGTTTGTGATAATTAGGTTTAGTATTAGTGCCCGTTAGTGGGCTGGGTCTTGTTGGCAACATTTTGTTGAGTGGATGGGAGTGGGTGGTTCCAGCATTCATGGATGCTAATGCTACCCAGTAGGATAGTTTTATTCTGTATCCTGTCAATAAATACTTCATGAAGTAGCTGTTGCAATAAATATACCAATGAAGAAGGAAGGATGTGTGCTATGTGCAGATATATGTGATATGTCCACCCAGATGAAGGTGTATTCATATCCAGTTATGAGTTTTGCTCCGACTATTGGTAGATCTAATAACACTCCTTATGGTCCTTGACAGCTTTTGTTAATTAGCATTACTATGCACCCATGTCCTTTATCACTTGTTCTATTGTCAAAGTATATATATTGTAGTTAGAATCAATGCAATGTGAAGGACAGTAATTCTTCGCTTAGTTTCAGATACTTCTAATATGTGGGATTTTTCTATAGTAAGCCAGGCATCCAGCCTGATCCATTTATTGCTGATGCTTCCAAGGTTAGAGTAGAAAATGCTAATGCTTTTTGGTCATTGGAACTATGGTTAGTGATTATATCCTGGGGGGGGGGGGGTTGGTAATTTGGGGTATATTGCTTTTTCAGATTTTGGGAATGCTACTTGTTGGGAGCTGGACCTGGATTTGATTGTATATTGCCAGATGTTAGTGATTTAATAAAT
This sequence comes from Protopterus annectens, assembly GCF_019279795.1. Classification (NCBI taxonomy): domain Eukaryota; kingdom Metazoa; phylum Chordata; order Ceratodontiformes; family Protopteridae; genus Protopterus; species Protopterus annectens. The sequence goes on from NC_056739.1 coordinate 1,382,189,006, forward strand.
AGATAATAATGTTTAATGAGAGTTCTTTTTAACCTGTAATGAAGTGATGGATAATATGGCAGGGGGCATCCTTTTATTATGATGTATTGCCTCCTGTTAACAGAAATTATGAGAGTTCTATTAGTTCAGAATAGTGGAGTTTGAGATGTGGGATATGGATGGGGAATTTGGAGACTGTGATAGGCTACTGGAAGTTGTAAGTGAGAGAGAGTCAGTCAACATCAAGCAGAGTGGAATGTGTAGTAGAAAAATACTCCATTTTGAAAAAACAAACACAAAACAAGTATGGTGAAATGATTTGCATGTTGTTGAAGAGAAATATGAAAACAGTCTAATTATGGATAACATAAAAATGAAAAGACTTAACGTAGTGAAGTTTGAAAATTCATCAGGAATACTAACACAAGAATGAAAATCAGACTTTTGTAAAAGAAGTGCTAAGGAATGACTAGTAACCATACTAATTAGACAGGTGTCGATTTTAAATCAGATACAAATGCAGAGTGTGATAATTTGTCCCAAGATACTTTTAAATCCTTGACACTACAAAATAGTAGATAGAGAGCTGTGTATACACTCTTAGCAAATTCCGACTATTTGCTATAGCTATTGGGTCAAAAGTTGCTAATATGAATTTAAAGATATAAAAACTACAAATTCTTTTCTCAAATTGCATCACATAAAGTAATTTTTTTCTACTATACTGGGTTGTTTATTTCATGACAAACTAGGAATAACAAAAGGAATTGGGCATGAAGGAACAAATGGTACAAATTTAGAGAATGAAATCATACAGTCGCGAAATCTCACATACTTTGTTAGTAGAGCCGTACAGTGATATCCTGCATGATCCGCTGATTTATTTACAACCTTGACAAGTTACAAAAATAACCATTACTGCAGAAATAATTGAAGTCTTAAAAGTATTGTAAATGTAACTTACTGTATGAGAGGACAAGAAGCTTGGCAGTATGAAGAGTGTGTGATGATCTTACAATAATCATGATAACTCACTTGGAAGCCTTTTTCCAGGCATTTTTATAAGGTAGTGGGGAGAAATCTTAATTTGGTGTCAAAAACAAAAAGAGGATGACATGAGACTGATACTGTTGCTGAACAGATTAAGACAGAGTAATTCTAAGGGTGCCCCAATTTTTAATAGCTTGCAGGTAGCATGTATTACATTGCTGCCTGGTCTATTTCTACTTAATAAACTCACAGGTAAAATTAAGTTTTCCCTTACCCACCTACCCCCCACACTAAAATACATACACAAAACTGACACGCATATGAAGACTTAGAACATTTCTTTACACTTTGCAAAGTAATTATATCTTATAAAAAACATAAAACACCTACAAGGCTACTACTTCACTGACATAAAGATTTACAAGTGTATTCCTTCTCTCTCAGATTATCAGCTCTGGAAAAGAATTAAATGTTAAAATATCCAAGAAATCAAGCCACTCAAATCAGTATTCTAATAGTGCCTATGCATAAAAAACACTTTATTCTCAGAGATGTTGTCATGGCTGGTTGAATATGGGGTCTTTGATTCACATGTAGTAGGTGTGCTCACTCATTCATACATACAGGATGCAAGAAACACAAACTATTAACTCATTCCCTCCAGGAGAGCTCTTTTGAGTGTGTACCTTTAACTCCCAGTGGACGTGGCTTCAGCATTTAAAAAAATGAGTATTATTACACATTGTTGTTAAATACCCTTTTTTGATAGTCATATATCAATAATATTTTTTTTTTGCCATCATGTATGCTTCAAGATAAAATTTTTCCTTGTATGTGTATGTAACATGGCTTTGGAATTATTAGATGAGATGCAGGCAGGAGCATAGTTCAGAGTGCAGTAGGCAGTAACAGTACTGTTAATCAGTATAGCACAGACGGGTGACTTATCCACTTTATAGAAACTTCAAAACATCCTTTGATGAATAATTAATAATCAAAATATTTTGTATGACAACTTGAAGACTAATATTGGATCACGGGGATAGTCGTTTAGGGTCATTTACAATTACAGAATGATGAAATCTATTTTTTAAAGCTATCTTTAGTAAACAAACATTTTAAGTAAGTAGTCTCTGATCAAATGGTGTTTCGTTTTCTTTATTTTTTCCCTCTTCTGTTGTTATATACAACAGTAATAATCAGTTTTCTTTTTGTGATATTCTTGTCATGTTATTTATGTCATAATTTCTATTTGAAGTTTAAATCAATAAGCTGCACATATTGCATGTCAAGCAATGTAATCAAGAAAATTGAACTACTGGGTATTGAAAACATAACTGGTGCTCCATTTGTTTGTGTACATACACAAGAAGAGCATTACAAGAGACTGATAAATTAAAATAGCATACTTTCCACATAAGTAAAGGTAATGTAAGGTAAAAAAAGTATTGTTTGTAGTCTAACATCAGAGGAACTGAAGCCTGTTGCAGAAAAGTAAGAGCAGTTGTGTTAATGTCAAGCCAGAATATAGACAAGCATTAAAGAGCTTTCCAGTAATGATACATCATCTTATAAAGTTTATGCCTAGCACATTTGAGACAACTAGAATTCTAAGACAGCTAATAGAGCAACATGTAGCACTGAAGGGACACTACAAGCAGAAAAGATTTGAAATATTCAAGACACTAGAAAGAGGTACAACAGTATTAAACTACTATAACATGAATTATCTAGTCGTGTATCAAATATACACCAGTGAGAATTTTGCCAAAGTTGTGACAGATAACAGAATTCTAAGACTGGTTGTCTGTGGGTCAAGAGCATTTACAGATGTACAAAAAGGATATGCTCAGATAGAAAAATAACCTTTAGCAGTAGTATATGGTTGTGTGAATTTCATTCTTTATGTCTACAGTAAAGTATCTCAGTAGAAAACGAGCCACAAACCATTGAAAAGTATATTGAGAAATTTGTCGTAGAAGATACTTTCAAGACTGCAGAAGTCACTAAATCTATATAATGGTATGATCTAAAATTGAAATACATGTGATGCCCAAGTTCAGGGCCAGTAATCAAGGAGCCTCAATCCTCACCACTGGCACCTGTGGTGGATGTTCACTGGGAAGATAACAGGTGCACACACAGTATCTCCAGATGCAGCTCTTTGCATCAAGCACAATTTCCCTTAAGATCAAACAGGGAGCACAGTCAGTCCAGGGGCTGGTTCCTTTCTCTTTCCCCAGATCGACTCCCCATTGGCACAGCTATAGAGTTGAGTCCTTAACCATGGTTCCAAACTAAGTCCTTGAACACTCTCTCTGTCCAGCAAGTGCTTCGTGTCCCTGCCCACGTAGGTGACACACACACGCTTTGAGATTTGATTTGCACAAACACACTCACACATACACGTGCACACACACACACACACACACACACACACACACACACACACACACACACACACACACACACACACACACACACACACACACACACACACACACATGGGAAAGGCTGGCACAGGTTTATTAGCTATGCCCCATTTGCCCAGACTATAAGGTAGTTATCACTGCCACCAGAAACCCTCACCAGCTACTTTAAGGCCCTTAACAAAGGCTGCCCAATTTTAGTGTGCAATATTAATATTAATACAAATGGTAGTTTGACCAAGAGCAAGGCTATTAGGAGTGGCCCACATAATGTCACCAAATACATTTACAAATACTCTCAGAACTTAAATATCTCTACAAAGATCAGCCAGAATGAAAGGTTTATATATATTTAATAATAAATAATAAAAGAACAAGAAATTACTGCATGTATATTCACAGTGACATCACAGTTCAAATTACAGGAAATATTTAAAATAACATTGAAGGACAGACTCAGAAAAATAAAGAAAAACAATATCTAAACTAAGCTTCAATATATTCCTGACTGAATCTCAGAGTTACTATTCCTTCCTTACTTAATAGAGCAAAGCAGATGATGTGGTGAATGGTCCCTCTTGTGGTCAGGCACAAGACAGAATACTATTCCCAGGTCTTTACTGTAAATAGATTTATGAAATATATTATCATAATTTTTTCTGCATTTTTGTGCCCAAGTCATGGTTGAAAAGTGTCTATTGAACAATTCACTTATCTGGTTATCAAATTTAAATAAATAAATAAATAAATAAACACATAAATAAATAAATAATTGATCAAATGAATGCCAATGGTTCCTGTCATGCATTATAGTCACCTCTCTCCCACAATGAACTTTAATTGCACAGAGTTTTTCTGGTCACCTTTTTGTTAAAGGACATTGAGTTTTTCATATCCATTACTTTGATCCTATCCTCTCTTGATTTCACAGTTCAGCCTGTTTGTCTTACCTTATCCTATACACATCTATTAGCTAAGTTAATTCTTTTCATTGTGAATGAGTAATCTCTCTTGCTTTGCAAACATCCATGCCTTTTGGTAAGGTCTGTTTCTTTTAATCGCATGTCCTTTGTGTCATCATTTCATATACTACAAACGACTCTGTCTCTTATTAGTGAATCACTCTACTAACCAAATTCACAAACTTAAGCTGTGTTTTTCTCCTTAGTAACATAGGTATATATGGTCTCTGTAAGAACATTATTTCCTTATTTTTAACACCTTTATTGAATTTTTACTTAAGACATAGGCAAACATAGTTACGCAGCATAATGCATCCAAGGTTATCCAAGTGCAACTAACTCTGGGCAAAACTGCAATCCAAACTGTAGCTTGCTACAGATCCTCCACCATGCCCCAGGATTCTCACTCCTCTTTTCTTGATATACTGGAAAATATTAGGGTTCAACCAAACACCCTAATAATGGGTAATTTCAACTACCCCACCATTAACTGGGAAAACTACTCATGTACCGACTCCTTCATTCAATGTTTTCTGGAATTCATAAATTCCAATGCCCTGGATCAACTTATCCACACCCCCACCAGGGGCAACAATATCCTTGACCTAGTCATTATCAACATGAGTGACCGGTGTTCCACACCTGAAGTCAACTCCTCATTGGTCAGATCCAACCATAAGCTAATCACCCTAGATATCCGCATCCCACCCCCACCCACCATTAAGGAAACCACTGTAAAAACATTCTCCAAAGCCAACTTAAGACAGAAGTGGCAAACTTCATGACACCCATGCAGACAGACAATACAGTTATGACTGCTGAATCCTACACAAATGCACTCTACAAGCACTTACACGAGTGCATGGATCATGCTATCCCAAACAGAACCAAGACGCTATCCTTCAAAAAAAGGAAGCCAATCTGGTGGTCCCCTGCCATAAATAAATTCTACAACAGAAGGAAGAAACTGTTGCAAAAGAGAGTAAAATCCCATGAGTGGAGGAGCTCCCTGGTCAGCCACAGTAAGAAGCTGAGATCTCTTATAAGATCCTCCAAAACTAGCTACAAAAACAAAATCACCACTGATTCTAAGGGCAACCACAAAGCATTCTATAGCTATGTCAAGAATCTCAATGGCAACACCCAGATTTGCTCTGTGTTACAGCACAATGGCATGAAAATTACAGAACCAACTGATATTGCCAACATCCTGGCAGATAGGTTCAGTGCTAACTTTACCCCCCTCTCACCCCCTAAAGGGCCCATATCTATACAGGAAGAATGCAGAGTCCATCTAATCACATCTATGCAGGTAAAAGCTGCACTCTCCAAAACCAAAAACACAGCATCCATGGGACTGGACAACATCACAAGCTGCATTTTACATGAACTTCAAAATGAACTGGCTCCCCACCTAAGCACCATATTCAATCATAGTCTCATGTCAGGCTTTGTGCCCACTGAATGGCACACAGCAACAGTTATCCCACTCCAAAAAGGTGGAGCCACCACTGATCCTGGGAACTATCACCCTATTAGCCTGATGAGCCTGGTCTGCAAGGCCATGGAACTTATCATCATGGAACTCATAAAAAAAGACATTGGTAACCTCCAAACTCTGGACTCCACCCCGTGCAGGTTTGTGAAAGGCAGATCATGCCTTCTGAACCTGATTGACTTCTTTGAGGCAGTCACCAAAGCTGTAGATGAGGGTAAGGTGGTTCACAGAGTCTATCTTTACCTCGCCTAGGCTTTTGACACTATCCCCCATTCTGGAATTATACCTAAACTCACTAAACTTGGTATAAATCCCTACATCACAAGATGGATTGCCAACTGGCTCACTGATAGAACCCACACTGTAAAAGTTGCAGACTCCAAATATGACTTCAAACCAGTGGCAAGTGGAGTACCACAGGGTTCAGTCCTGGGACCTCTCCTGTTTGGTATCTACTTCTCTGAAGTACAGGCTAACACAGGAGGTCTCTGGCTAATGAAGTTCACAGATGACTGCAAACTAGGAGCCATATTCGAGTCCCCAAATGATGTGGACATCCTACAGAAGGGCCTCACTGAGTCAGATGCCTGTTGTCAGAGACATGGCCTCAAGCTCAGTGCCAAAAAGTGCATTGTCATCCCCCTTGGTAAAAACTCTGTGCCCATGAACTACCACATAAATGGCAGTCTACTTAATGCCGAATGTGTGATAAGAGACCCTGGGACCCAGGTGGACAGTAGTCTCTCCTTTGATAATCACATCGCCACAGTAGTCAGGAAATCCTTCTATGTGGCAAACCTCATCACAAAAGGTTCTCATCCAGGTAAAAAGAGGTCACTGTTCCCCTCTACTCGGCACTCATTAGACCCATTATAGAGTACAACGCCACTTTTGGAATGTAGCTTACAAGACATGTGCAGCCACTGGAAAGGCCATAGAAGTACCTCACAAAGAGGATTACTGGCCTCAAACAGATGCCCTACACTGACCGTCTCAAAAAACTCCAGCTTTACTCTGCAGCATATCGCCTACTCCAAGGAGATCTCTGCCTAACATATAAAGTTATGTTAAACCCAGAACTGTTGGAATGCTACAACTAAAGAAATCCCAATCCCTCCGAGCTACACACTCTAGGGACCTTAACCTTGTCACCACAATAAACAGGACATGCTGGAGGGATAGATTCCTGTCCCAGAGACTTCCTATACTCTGGAACAAGCTACCCATCTATGTCAAGCAAAGTTCCTCATTAGTACTCTTCAAGAAGAATCTTGATGAGTGGATGGGAAATAGGTCATACACCCCAGGGATCACTACTGTGGCTCTGCTCGACAGGTGCACAGGAAATTAACTTTCTTGGGTGGCATAAGCCAGGGAACCTTGTTGGCTAGGCTGACTTAGGCCCTTGGGCTGATAGCCTAGTACCTACCTATGAACCTATGTAAAGGAAAACAAACTATATTAACATATTCTCAGTTGCAAACAGTATACGTCATGTTTATTCTTTTGTATAATTATCAGCAATCCAAAATTATATAAATTGATCAATTCCTGCCTTCCCTTAAGATGCACTCCTACTATTTTCTAAAGATCCTACTTCCAGTTTTTTTATCCCTGTTACAATATTCAAAACTTCAAAGACAGATGGCTTAGACTCCAATTTATATTTTCTAGTGATTGCTTTTTTGGCAGCCACTGTAATTAAACTTAACAAGGCCTTACAATATCTAGGCAGTTCAGACCCTGTATCCCAGCTCAAAAAAATGTCCTTATTTAGACCCATTTGCCTACCCAGTATTTCTGACAAAGTAATCTGTAGGGAATTTTTAAAGTCTGCCAAATGATTGCTTTCTCAAAACATGTGTTCCTAGTTACCTCTTTCTTCTCAATCACACCTCCAACATTTGGCATCTACCTGAGGAAAAAATCTTTGGAATCTGCTTGAGGTATAAAAATACCTATGCAAACACTTCAAAGCAAAAATAGTAAATCTTTAAAAAAGACTTTGCTGCATATTTGGGAGCCATGCATATGTTCTGTCATTGTTTCCTTGTGAATTGCATACATAGTCTCTCACCCCAATCTTTTCAAATGTAGTCTGACTGATTCCTATAGATATTGTGCAGTTTTTTTATATGCTTTAATAACTCTCCCTTTTTTAACAGCAACTTCTGTTCTAGATTTAACAAAAAATGAAAACTGTACCAGAGCAGTTCTTTCATTTAGGATTCTCTTATCCCTTTCTCTTTGCCTGTGCTCTGATATCAGTCCCTGATAGGGAAGGCAGTCTCTATCCTGCAGTCCAAATTATAGGCCTCTTCCCATTCTATTACCTTTTCCTCTCTAGTAATTTGGTCCCAATACCTTGATTACTTTGCCAGTTTTCCCTAGTAAATCTCAGCCTCCTCTTGGCTATTTTCTGTAACCCTAATTGCAGTCATCCCTATCAGAAAACTCTCCTTTCTCTATTCTTGTGTTGGCTTAGTTCCTAGAATACTTTATGCTACTTTATGAATAAAATATTCTGTATGTCTGTTGTTATTCTTCTTAAGGATCTCCATCCAAAATCCCACTTTGTCCTTATTTATTCAATCCCCACCTCTTTTATCATCATTTCCATTTTGAATTATAGCTTTCTGTGTGTGTTATGTATATGAGCCTTAACTGTGTAGCTGTAAAATATCCCATCAAATCAGATAATCCTAAACCACCTTGTTCTGTTGGATGGATCAATGCATCCCACTTGACTCTTGACCTTTTCTCCTCCCAGATAAAAATACTTCAACTCTTTATTAATCACTGCCCACAACTTTCCCTATAGTTGATAAAAATATGGTTTACAATTAAAATGTGGAAATGCAGTTCGATGAAAAAGGGTTGGTTGAACGTGTGTTCTACCAATGCCCGTAATGTTAAACTTAAAATATATGACTTCATATTAGCAAAAGTAAGCACATATTCGCTAATATGAAGTCAGCATTTTGAACTGAGCTTATGGTACAGTGCAGATTGGGAAATGTTCCATTTCTCTCACTGCAGTGCAATTTTAGAGTTGGTATATATAATATGCAAGGGTTGTGAGGGGCGCAGGGGGGTTTCCCTCCTGAAAAAAATGTTAATGTAACATGGACTTTCAACATTGTAACTTCTGGTGTTCGAATGTCGATTGCCGTGGTTACTTTTTCCAACATTTTTGGTAATTCAGTACTACCAAAGTCAGGTAAAGAAGTAGGTGATTTTGTTGAAAACTGTTTTCAGTTTCCATATTTTGATAGTAAACCTAAAATATGCCTGACCATTATATAAAACTAAAGGGACTAGAAACATTCTCACTGCTTGCATCTTGCAATCCATATTTAAGAACAGGAGATTCCAGTTTCTCAGTTTTTGTGCAATATTTTTTTTAATCTCTTCCCATGTATTCTTAGCTGCCATAACATAATCCTTTTTAGTCCATACTCTCAAATACTCCATTTTATCATGTCCCCATAAATATAGGCATTGCTGAACCAATGACTACGTAGTTTACAGCTATAGCCTTTTTTTTGTCATCCTTACTTTTATATCCCAAAAGACTTGAACCTTTCTGAAATTGTTCCACAAAACTGAGATGTCCTTAGATATCTTTTTCTGATTTCATCAGCTACAAAATAATATGTGTAAATAAAGCCAGCTTTTTTAATTACCATACCAATTATATCCCTGAATTTCTGAGTCCCTTATTTTCTTTGCCAATGGCTCTAAATATAACTAAACTATTAAGAGAGAAAGAGGACACCCCTGTGTGGTTCATCTGTGTAACTTACAGAAAGGAACCCTCCCATGCCTCTGATCTTTCATTTATCCTCATAATTAACCTTATTACTGTATCAGTGAATACTAGTGCTTCCATTTCCCTAGTCATATAATCCCAGCTTACTCTGTTGAATGTTTTCTCTGAGTCAAGACTCACAAACAACAGCAGTATTTTCTTACATTCTGCTTCCCCTTGATCATCATTGTTTTATTAATGTTGTCAAATGTTTGCCTCCCCTCCACAAAAGATTGCTCCATATCTATTAATTTTGGCAACACCTTTGCCATTCCTTTAGCTATTATGTACACAAACACTTTATAATCATGGTGTAAAATTGAAATAGGCCTATATGAAACTGGGTCTGATGAGTCTTTAACCTCCTTTAGGTATTACAGCAACAGTAGCTTTCTTCTAGGTGGTTGGTGCACTCCCTTGTTTTAAAATTCTGTTAAACAAAACCTTCCAGATCTTTATCAAGTTCTTCCTTACTATCTTCCAGACTTTCACAGGAATACTATTTATTCCTGGAGACTTTCCTGCCGATTGATTATATGTCACAGTTTTAATCTCATCTCCTCCTGCCTAATCTGTTAATTGTTCAGACTCATCTACCTCTAACCCTAGCATACTTAAGTATTCCATAAATATTTAGATTTGTGCTCTTTCTTGATTGCCATACTTCTCTGCTTTATGCAAATTTTCATAACATTTTAAAGTATCTCTAATACCTCTACAAGCTCAGTTGTTACTTTTCTTGTTATAGGCTCCTTAAATATGGCAACAACCCTTTCTATTTTCTGTTGCCTAAGTCGTTGTACTAAAAATTTTTATGCCCTGGAGTTATTATCAAAAACAGTTGCTTAAATGCAATCATTCTAAACTCATCCATATTATCATGATATTCCCTTATTTTCTCTTCAGCAGTCTGCAGTTACACTTCTTCTTGTTCTTTGACATTCCCCTTATTCTGAAATACTTTAACCTTTGTCATCCCAAACAATTAATTCTTGTTGCTTCTTAACCATATCTCTTTTACTTTTATTTCTACTCTGTTTTTAAACTTGACTTTCATTTTGTCCCACCTAAAAGTTATAACTTGTGAAGAAATTTTTATCTCCCCTAATAACTCTCAAATAATTCCCATTATCCATTCTTTAAATTTCTATCTTTTTTCTCAAAAAATGTTTTATTAATGGATGTAAGTTGAAGACCAAAAGTTAATAACCATAAGTATGAATTTTACATTATTAAATAAAAACAAAGATTACATTGAACAACATAAGTAACACACACAACTATTTACAAGGTGTCTACACAAATAAGAAAAAAGTTATTTATAATCTTTTTGTTAATTGTTATGACAGTTTATGCTTTTTTTAGTAGTTACTTGTTTGTTTATTTAACAGTTTCTTGAGTTTTAGCCATGCTTCGAATGCTGATATTGTTCTGGTGGTTCTTCCTTTGATCAATAATATCTCTAGCTGACAAGCTTCAGTTGCAAATTCCTTCACTGATGGAGTGGAGATGTTTTTCCAGTTTTTTGTAATCACTTTTCTCGCAAAAGTCAAGAGACTCCATAGAAGAGGGTATTCATTTTCCATGACACATGTCGGAATTGGTGTGTTGAAGAGTATTAAAGATGTGTTTAATGTAAAGTTATCAGTAAATAATGCCTGTAAGAATAAGTAAACATCTTTCCAAAATGTATTAATTATATTACAGTCATAAATCATGTGCAGCCAGTCTGCTTTAAGTTCTAATTCAATCCCCACCTCCAACATTTAGTTCTCTTATTAAACATAAGTTCAACCTTGTGTGGAGTAATAAAAGTTTTATGAAGAAATTTCCAAGAAATGCTACCATTTCAAAGACATTGTGGTTTGCGCTGTAGAAGAAAACATCACAATTTTTGTTTTTATTGCTACTAGGGTAATATGTATTAATAGTTCTAAAACAGTTCCAACAGCTATCTTTACATTAATTTGCCTTAATTTTATAAATTTTGTATAGTTTAGATAGCAGTCCTTTTTCTGTAATATCTTGATGCATCAGTAATATTAAAACTTCTATGAATTTAGGTATTTCTTTTTTAATTGAAGCATGTATCAAATTTATTTTTTGTCAATATAAAACCAACCATTTTGCACTTCCAGACATATCTAATTCTGTATGTTAAATTTATTTATAATATACTGTGAGGTATTTCATTTTTCTTTATTCATAAACTGATACCAATTTATCAGTTGCTTGTCTTTGAAAGCTTGTATTATGTTTAAATGAAATGTGCTAATATTGTATTGTGTAAATCTATAGGGAATGCCAAAAACCACCATGCTTTATGTTCTGGATCTTTATATATAATATTTCTAAAATTTTTCATTGCTGATGTAATAATGTGTGAATTTATCAGTAAGTTTTGATGCCCTAAAATAAAGTCTTTTAAAATCCAAAGAAAGTTGTTGATTATATTGTTATTGTGGTACTCATATTTTCTGTTGTTACTTTTTATATAGATGCTTTCATGTATATATTTCCATTTAGCTTGGTATTTTTTGTTTGTCCAACAAATAATAGTCTAAAACACTAGAGAGAGAATATAATTCTATGTTAGGTAGATCTATTCCTCCATGTGTCCAAGTTCTTAAATGATGATTGAGTGCTAGTCTGGGCTTGTTTGTATACCATAGAAATTTGATTATCAGTGTATTGAATTCTTTTAGATATTGCTTTGGTATGAGAAAAGCAAATGACTGGATTATATACAGTATTTTTGGTAATAATTTCATCTTTATTATTAGATAGCTTTCTTCCATTGTGAATATTAATTTATTTCATTTATTTATAATAGATTTAATTTTGTCTAAACATGAGGTGTAGTTTATGTTAATGATTTATTTTAAATCCTCTGTTAATATTATTCCAAGATATGTTATTTTATGATCTCTGACTATATATTTAGAAAAGCTCAGCAATATATCTGAAATATTGGTATTTATACCTAGGATTTTAGTTTTATCCTCATTAAAAGAAAGACCTGATTTGGATTGAAACATTTTAAGAAACTTGAAAAGACAATTAAGGGAAATTTTGTTGTCTTTCAATGCTAGTAAAATATCATCAGCAAATAGTAGTATTTTCAAATTTAGATTTTGGTCAAACTGTACTCCTAGTATATCTGTACTTGATCTTATATAATTTGCAAAGGGTTCCATGACTAGCATGAATAATAGAGGAGATAATGGACAACCCTGCTTTGTTCCTGTACTTATCTGTATTGACTGTGAAACATAAGATCCTATTTTTATATAGGCTAATGAGTTACTATAAAGATTTTGTATAAGTTGTTGAAAATCCTTAGAAAAGTTATATTCTTGTAGTATTAACATGAGATAACTCCAATTAACTGTATCAAAGACACTGTTGATATCTAAACTTACTAATGTTAACTTTTCCTTTATATTGTTGGTGAATTCTATTGTAGTTAAGGTTCTTTTTATATTATCATAGGTGGTTCTGCCTCTTATAAAATCTATTTGACCATTATGAATTAGGCCAGGTATAAATTGTTGAATTATATTGCTAATATAGACACGAATAATTCGCAATCAACATTTAATAGTGAAATTGGCCTATACGAGGTACATTTTGAAGGATTCTTATCCTTTTTCAATATAGGTGAGATAAGTGTGTAACTCCAGGATGGAGGAATTTTTACTAAATTTTTAACTGTTTGAAAGTTTTGCAGTAGTATATTTAATGCAGTTTGGGGTATTAGTTTATAAAGTTTGGGAATTATGCCATCATTCTCTGGGGCTTTATTTAGTTTCAATTTATTAAATTGATTTGTAAGTTTGGTCATCAATATGGGTGTATCTATTATGTTTGATTGTTGTTCTGATATTCTATTTTAGTGTGCTTTTTAATAAAAGCTTTTATTTCTTTTTATTGATTCATAATTGGATTGTTTTGGTTGATTCTAATAAAATGCTTTCTAAACTCATTGAGAATATCTTCAATTGCAGTAGCTATTCTTTGTCCATCTTCACTATATAATCATTTTATGTGTCTTGTTTTGATCATTGTTCTAGTGCAGAATGTAATTTTAATAATTTCAATTAGATTTAGTATGTTGCTTAATGAATAATTAGGAAGTATTTTGTTACAATGTAAACAATTTTGGAGTATTTTTTTTAAGAAGAATAGGCATTTGATAGATGTACTGTCTTTTTAAAAGTTTGGGCGGGAAAAATTGTGGGTGGGTGCTTGTGTAGTTACAAACAGTATCTATTACTATTTAACCTGTTTGGAGACAATGTTTAAACAACTCTGAAGATGCCTTTGGATTATCTGGTGAAAGCTCTTAGTTGTTTGAATTGCAAGTACTTTGGATTGCAATAAACGGTTAACTGCACTGGTTTCGGTAATTGTTTTTTATTTTTTTTCTAAATGTTTTCAGTCAGTTGACTACCAGCTACAGTTCATTTTTTATTATTTTATGTAGGTATTTTGGATTTATCGTATGATTCACTAATTTTATTTTTTCTTAAATTTATTTTAGCTTTATGGTTTAAATTTTCTAAGTATTTATTTTGCAGATTATTTATTTCATTTGACAAATTATTTTTAGCATTTTGCTGTTCTAGTTTTAATCTGTCTATTGTATGCTGTAGGTCTATTAAATCCTTGTCCCATTTTTTTTCTTGAGATAGTACCAATTTAAAATTCTCCCATTCAAGTAGGCTTTAAGAGCATCCCATATATATATATATATATATATATATATATATATATATATATATATATATATATATATATATATATACTTCTGATATCTCCTTTGTATTATTAAATTCCACATATGTTTCGATTTTCTTGTTAAAGAATTCTTTAAAGTCCTTTAGATTAGTGATATACGCTGGAATTCTTTTAATATGAACATTTCTATTATTATTCAGGGTAAGTACAAAAGTTATGGCAGTATGGTCCGAGATTGGGCAAGAAACTATTTTAACATTGTTTAAATGAGTGGTTAAATCATTAGAGATGAAAACTCTATTTGTGAGTTGGTGCCATGTCTGTTTGAGTAGTGTGTAAAATAGAGAGAGTCCTAGCTAAAAAGTCATTGGTATATTTAATATTAAGAAGATTGTTAAAGTTTATTAAAGCTTTTGCTGTGGCTGATATTTTCCGCCTCCCTATAGCATTTGTATCCCTGTCATTAGGAATACAATTAAAGTCTCTAGCCATAATAATGGTTCCTTTGAGTATTGTGATATCTTATCCAGCATGAGCATGGCAGTTTTAACACAATTTCTTGGGATCCAATAAATATTGACAAGTGAATATATCTTTGAATTGATTTGCAGATTTACTAAACAAAACATGCCTTTATCATCACTATATGTGTTGAGAATATTTGGTAATAGTAGTGTATTTTTCCAAAGAATAGCTATTCCTCTTCTTTTCTGAGTAAATTGTGAATTAGCTATAACCGTATGCTGTTTATTATTAAGTCTGCCTACATCAATTGTTAATAAGTGTGTTTCTTGAATAAATATTACCTGTGAAGAAAATAGTTGTATGTATTTGTAGAAATTATTCCTTTTGCAACCATTATTTAACCCATTTACATTAATTGAAATACATTTTATGTTTGTCATTTTTTAACTTAGAAGAGAGATAGTTTAAGGCTTTCTTGAAGCAGATATTATAATGATCCATTTAATTCTAAGGAAAATTTTGTATTAATAAATTTAAAACTCAAGAAACGTATATTGACACTGTAGTTCAGTTTAAATGATGTGGTAGACACCTGAATGAGAATAAACAATCCGAAATATGGATAACATAAAACAAGTCTATCTCCCCTCGCCCACAGAGTATAAAACTCCAGACTTGAATAGTAAATCTATCCAAGTCATTCTACACAACAATAGAAGCAAAATGGAATAGAGAGAGCTCACAGAGCCATAGAAAAATCTATTCCCTCTTCACCTAATGCACCACCAAAATCAATTGCGGTAAAGTTTCTCCCTTTTTTGGATAAAGAACTCATACTAAAACCAGCCTGGAGGAAAAGTCCCATTATTTATAAACAGAGTCAGATTAGATTTGACAATGACTATTCTGCAAAAGTGTTAGAATTAAGGAAAAAAAAAACATGGCCATTAGTGAAACTTCTTAAGCAAAATAAAATAAAAGCACAAATGGTCTATCCTGCTAAAATCAGAATTTTCCACTCAAATGACTTGAGAACTTTTAACAACATCAAAGACGCTTCCACCTTCATCAAGAATAACAATATCATCACAATTCTTGAAGAAATGGACTGGTCTGTATCAACCAATCTGAAAAGATCCCCAGAGAAAAATACTTGGTCTGATGTAAGGAAAAAGAAACAAAGAACTGATTCTAAAACCATGCAGTCTTCCAAATCTCTCAAAGATTCAACAAAGATACAGACTTCTGGACCTTATTTCAAAAAGTATGTATTTTATCTTACATTGACTATTTACTCTGTGACTTTTATGCTTTTGCTTAAACTTATACTTTTTGTGATATATCTATCACAAGTCTGGTAATTATTCCTGACAATGAAAAGTGTTTTTATAATTAGTGTGGCACTTAGAAACATAGTTAATTTCCTTTCATAGCAATTGAGGAAAGCCAGGCTCAAATGATTCTTATCACATTTTTTCTTTTTAGTCATATATAATAAGTGAACAGAGTAAACATCTTCAGAAATGTTTTCTTAGTAAATTGTTTCTTCAACTCTCACACTCAAAGGGTTACTCTTATTATAGTTGCTTTAGTTCATCCGCAAACCAACACAAATCACTATAAATTTTTTTAAATTATAGTAACTGACTTAAAATACTGCATTGTGTTACTTCCTACATGATTTGGTTATTTAGTATTCACTTTAAAGTATTGTTTAGAACTAATTCAGAATATTATAATTTGATTGTTAAATTCAATTCTATCTAAATACTAATTTCTTTTGGTATAAGGCACTGTTAATTCAATGGAAAACGTTGACATTTCATATTTTAACAGTTTCCTATGTGCGCACATGCTTACACCTATTTTTAAAAAATCTCGAGCGCTTATAGACAACCTAGCACTACTTCGCACAGTTAATAATCAATGGCACCAATTTTTAAAACAGTAATACACTTCAGCATCACTGTATTTAACTTAGGGAAGAACTACTCATTTTGTTGTTGCACACTCAAGATTCCACACACTATTCTATTTCCTCTCAAGATGCAGCTTCAATTGTTTTGCCTTGAAAGAACAGCTTACAAGTTTATAGGCACACCAGAAATTATAGTCAGAAATCGTTAAGTATTCTTAAAATTTCTTGCCTTTTAAAAGATATAATTAGTGTGTTGGGACCGATAAATGCATCTTTGAAATTATTCAGCTCGCATAATAAGGGTATTTCTGCTTGATTTCGTTATAGGCTTAGGCAGGATACTGTTGCAAGCGATCTTTTAGTTTAGGCACTTAATGTTATTGGCAATTGGGTGTGGGATTATGCTGCATATATTGAGTGTTTCAGAGAGCAAGGAGTCGGCTGGAAATGGCTACAGCAGTTCTCAACCCGTAGACAATGCACTTAATGTGCTGATCCATCCAGTGGTCATCTTGTTAGTCTGATTAACGTTTGAGTACCTTTGGAGATGAATCACTGAGTGGGTAGAAAAAGAGGAGAAGCAATCTGTTTTCCATACACCTTCCAACATTAGTATTTAGAAAAGGAATTAATAAATAAAAAAAGGAATCTGATAAGCAGTTACACAATCCACATTTACGTGGCTAGTTCCGAGACAATCTTAATGGGAATGTACATACTAGACCAGCTAAACCCTACATTTATGAGACTATAGGCTTTATTTAGTTACTAAGTGTAGCGTATTATTAATGGATTTTGAAATGAATTACTGTTATTTTAGAGTGTTTAATATAAAGCATCATAATTTTGACTTTGGTTACTAAAAATTTGTTGATTTAATATCTTAACATTCTAATCTGACAGTTCACTGTGTGTAAATACAGCCTCGAGCAAACAAAAATGGCAAAAATATTGCCTCTTCACATTTTGTAATATACCTCTGCTCAAACACAATACAATTTCATTGGCTCTCTCATATCCTGCCCGTTTCAAGTCTACGTAGATAAAATATGCAAGATGAGCCTTTCTTTAGAACCCATACTCTTTCTTTCATGGACTTGTCAGCGTCTTTTGTTATTTTAGTAGATATTTCTTTGAGTCCTTTTATACATAAAAGATCATGTTTGAGCTGACTGGTATAACAAGGATGTAGTACCCAAGCAGAAAATGATCTTTAACTAAGATGAGAAAAAATTATTTTCAGAAACGAAGCATAGCTGTGGCTGCATAATATTAACTCTCTCCTGCACCTTTCATACCCCATACTACTTTGCTATGTGGTGGAAGTGAGACACTCATACAGGTGCTAAGAGAGGTCAATTATGGCAGCACAAAAGCACTGTAGACAGAATAAGCAACATTGTCATAGTCTTAATTTGTACACACTGTTATTGGTAAAAAGCACCAATGGTCCATCTAAGTTTGAATTTATGCATTGGCTAGTCACAAGAGACAATGTCCAGCTAAGCTCTCTGTTTTTTTTTGTATGCATGATTTGAGAACATTTCTCACAGCTCAATTTATCTACTTTTTTATTTAATTAATCCCATTTGGCCTATTGCCTATTTTCAGGAGAAAAATAAATAAATAAAATTAATAATGAAGTAAGTGAAATGAAATCAAGTAAAAAATAATAAACATGGCTACTAGCATTGTGCAAGCATGCTGTTCAGTGATATTGACAGTTTATTGCACCTGATAATTACAGAAAACTGTAGGAAAAATCAGGCTGCCAATACAATGTAGGTGAAATGTTATATAACATACTAGGTCATCTGCGAACACATAGTGAGCCCCCTGTGGAATATGTATATTTTCACTGACAGCTAGGTTACTACAAATTTTGGCATTTGTTGCTTAAGTCATGCATCTTTACAAGAGTTAATAATTCTAGTAGTGAAGTATTTTACTAGCTGTATTTTAACATGCTCAGTTTAGAGAAAAAAAACAAACACTTTATGCCTTCTATGTAAACTCTTTCAGAAATTATGCTGGCAATATATTAGAGTACATAAGATTTTAATATCTATGTTTGGTGCTCACCAAACTCGATATCTAGAGTATATTATTGGTGCATTCATTTTTTTTTTGTTCCCCTCCGTTCTCTCTTGGACTCTGTTCCATGAAGACAGAGATTGTTGAATGTTAATCTTTGCACATTTGGTAGTTGTTTTATTATATAAAACAAGCAACATAGTACTATGTAGCTAGAGTTTGTTCAAAGGAAAAGTGAGAACTTGGGTTACATTATTTTGTTAGAGTGCGGAGGAGACGTAAATTTGATAAACTGAACACTGTTTCTAAATTTTTCTCTGGCAAGTATAACCTAACAGAGACATATGTAAGCACATAAGCACTCCCAGACATGTTATTGCATATATGAACTCATTTATTATGCAGAACAAATGAGTCATTTCTTATCATCTAACTTGTTCAGTTTCCTTCTCTTAAACTCTGAGATAACATACATATAAGTTTATAGTGTGTTGTTACTGAACATTGACTCTGGGAAACAGCGTGAGATATAAAATATTTAATACAGTATGTTAATATACATATCTTTCTGATTGTTTATAGGAGAAGTAAGGCAAGTTGAAAATGCTTAATATTGTATAACTGATTCACTTATTATGAATCCAAGTTATGCAGAACTGTTTCAGCTTGAATCTGTAACAAGCAACAAATAATTCCCTTTACTGACTCTACTTAACATAGGTATCTATGCTTCTCATTCTTCATTTTCTCTGAATTTACTTTATTTATAATAACAAATTCTGCAAATGATAACAATTATGTTCTTTACACTTTAAATGTTAGCTTATTAATATATGATTTTAGGTTTGGGGAATTTGAGTCCAGATCTGTATTTAAAGTTGTTTGGAAACACAGAAAAATAATTTTTGTGAGATATATTAATATTTATGTATATGCTGTTTTTTGTGATACAAGCCAGACTTAAATCAATAGAAGTTTGATGACTTTCTCTTTTTATATTTAATTAATAGAGAGTATTTGTCTGTATTATTTAAATAGCAGTTTGAAAAAATAAAAACATGGAGAAGCTATACACAGCTTTATATTCAAAACTGAGGTAAACTAGTGTTGTAGTATACGTCTTCCTTGATACTTTGTTAAATCATTACATTTGACTGGAACTTTTATAGGTCTTGAAGTGTTTATACTGTTTAATTCTTATTATTCACTTCCTCAAAATTTTATTTACATAACAGTATTGTCATACTTATTCATTAGTAAATTCTTTTGTTAACCTTTTCATCTCCTAAATGTTGTTAGGAAAAAAACAACAACTTCCTTTTGCTATTATATTAGTTCCCGATCCTCAATATCTATGCAATTGAATATTAATTGATGTTGTATAATTGAAGAAAGAGTTATATTACTTAATACTTTCAAATAATATTAACTTAGTGGTAATATTTCATTTGCGAAGTATAGTTTAATAGCACTTGACAAAAGATCTATTCACTACACTCTATCTTATAATAGGAACTTTTTATTTGTAATGAACTTCTCTCTCTTTAAATAATAGCAATTATTTTTCTCTTACACTAGGCTCATAATTATATTATTAGTTTGATTTATGTTTTTCTTTACTTACATGGAAATAACAAATCTCCAGAATTTATAAATTGGAGCTCTGTAACATTCACTTTTCTTTCATTTTCATTTAGATATGAAGGTTAATCTGGTTGAACTGTTTTGTTTTTCCAGATTAGGAGTGTATTTCACTCCATATTTGTTTGAGGGACTTTTAGAGTCACTGTTTACATATTTCCATATTTCTCTTTACTCACCCATTTCCTTCTTAGCCTCAATATTTGTTAAATTTGTGTTTTTTTTTCAGGAAACAAACCTGACACTAGATTATAATTCTAGCAAGAATGCTACACAAATTTTGACTGGTGCAAGTACTATACACCCTTGTCTACTACAAATACATTATAAACTTAAACAAACAAGATGGATTTAACTCTACTCTCTCTAAACATTTTTGGATTAAATAATCCAAGGAAAAGGTCCAATCTACTAAGCTATCTAAAACTAAATAAAGCTCAAGTGGTTTTCCTCCAGGAAACTCATTTTAAAACAAATAATAAGTATATATGGAATCCAAATTAATATTTAAAACTATCTAATTCTTCCTATAATAAAAAAAACTAGAGGAGTCTTAATACTATGGAAAAAATTTTACTAACTCTCAAATTATCTATAAAAGCGAAGATAAAGATGGACTTTTAGCAACTGTAATATTAACATTTGGTAATAGAACCTGGACATTAGTAAACTTATATTGGTTTCCTGACATTGGAGTGGGAACAATCAAAAAACACTTAGACCATATTAATAGAATATCCAAAGGTAATTTGATAATAGGAGGTGACTTTAACTGTATTTTGGACAATTCTGAGACTGCTAACAAAAGACCTGTTTGATCTACCCCCATAGGGAAATCTCTTAAGAAATGGACTGATAATTTAAACCTAATTGATATGTTTAGTTTCAGAGAGAACAACTCTTTATTATTCTCACATAGTGACCACAGATTTAATACCCAAACAAGAATTGATAAAATATTTGTATCTCAAGATTTGAGAATGAAAATAAATACTTTTTCCATAATTTCTTGTCACCTGTCTGATCACAGTTCACTTATTCTTAAACTTCAAAGAGATTAACTTTCACAAAAAGAATCCCAGCTTATATTACCAAATTGAAACAATTTAAACCATGTCTTGATTCAGAAATACAATTTTTCTTAGATACTAATTATATAAAGGATATAAATATAGTTATTTTTATGGGATACTCTAAAGGCATACTTATATGGTAAAATTATAACATGGCTTAATAATAAAGCAAAATAATGGAAATTTGAATTAACAAATATCCAAAAGCAAATTATAGATACTAATTCCAATGAATCATTGGACTCAATTACTAAAAAAAAAAAGAAATTGGGGAATTAAATAAAAAATACAATGAAATCTTAACTCACAAGACTATTATGGCTCTAGAAAAATTAAAACTAAATTAATTTTCTGTGTCACCAAAACACTTGCACAACCTAGTAATGAGAATAAAAAGACAATACACTGAAAATAATATTATAAATATCATTCATGAAGGGAAAAATAATACAAAGTATCTGATATAAACAACATCTTAGATACCTTTAAATTTCATTTTGCAGAACATTTTAGAAACAATGATTCACCTCATAACACTCCAAATTTAGATCTGGATTTATCCAAAATAAAAAAAAAATCCAGAAAAACTATTCATAGATATTCAAAAAAAATCTCTCCTAAGGAACTTTCAGAAAAAAATTAAAGAAAGCAAAAACAATAAAGCTTTGACATATATAAATTATTTCCCACCTCTGCAATCTCAATATTACATAAACTCTAAATGAAATTCATATGCAAAATATAATTCCACCTTCATGGAGATATTCACTTATTACCCCTATCAAAAAAGAAAATAAAGATCCTAATCAATGTAATTCTTACAGGCCAATTTCACTACTTAATAATGATTATAAAATTTTCATGTCCATCCTGGTCAATAGAATTAAAAAATCTCTAATACATGTTATTAGTGATGATCAAACAGGCTTTATTTATAACAGGCACACCCATGATAACATTTAGAGAATATTAACTATTATTGACATTCTAAATAGAGACAATCAAAAAGCCCTTATTGTAGCTCTTGATATTGAAAATGCTTTTGACTCACTAAAATGGGATTATCTTTTTAAAGTCATAGAAATCTATAATTTTCCTACACAATCATATCATTAATGAAAAACATTTACAAAAACAATCTTGCCTATATAAAATTGAGTCCATTTACTTCAGAAGCCTTTGAAATTACTAAAGGTACAAAGCAGGGTTGCCCTATGTCCCCAGTCTTATTCCCACTACCAATAGACTATTTTTCTTCAATAATTCATCAAAACCCTAAAATCAAAGGCATTGACATTTATGGTCAATTTAATTCTAAAACAATGCTCTTCACTGATGGCATTCTTCTTACTCTAATCAAATCAGATGAATTTTTACAAGAACTAGACCAACAAATTGATACCTTTTATCATATTTCAGGTCTTCATGTTAGCAAAACAAAATTTAATTTCATGTTATTAAATAAAAAAGATGATACCCACTTAAGCATAAATCATTTAATTGGAAAACAGGTTTCCTCTATAAATTATTTAGGGATAATACTATGTGAAAATATAGATTTAACATTAAAAATAAACTATAACAATATTGTGAAAAATTTAAACACACATATTGAAAAATGGAAAAATTATTTTTAAAGTTTGAAGATAGATTACAACTAATTAAGATGGTTCTTCTCCCAAAAATAAACTATGTTGCGCAAGCTATTCTTATAATTCCCAACACATTTTTTCTACAAGAAATAAATAAAACTCTTATAAATTTTCTTTGGTTCCCAAAAAGAAATAGAATAGCCTTTTCAAACCACATACAACCTTGGGAATTGGGGGGGGGGGTATTAATTTCCCAATCATAGATTCTTACATTAAAGCATCCATTATCAAAACATTTATGAGTTGGATTGACCCAAAATTCATGTCAGCATGGAAGTCTTTACACATCACTATTTTCCTAAATGAAAATAAATTATCTAAAAATTTGCAACTAAACGAGCAAAATAATAAACTTTGGCATATCCTAAGTGTCAACATACAATATAATTCTTCTAAACCTACTAATCTAAATTATACAAATTATATTTATGATATATTTAGAAGTTTTATCAATAATAATATTGATATAAAATTATGGCTAGAGTTATCATTCCCCTTTAGATCTACTAAAAACTTTTTAAACAAAATTCATATAATTACACTTAACACTTGGGAAACTAAAAACTTTACATGCTGGTACCACTGTATAAAAATGTGTTGGTTTTGGACATACAACAGTTAAATGTTTATATGATTTATCAAGTTCTGATTGGCTAGCTCTTAACAGCTTGCAACCCTATGTCCAAAATCTATGCAGAATAATTGACAATTTCTCCTTTAAATCTATTCTTAAACTCATATTTTTTATGCATGAAGTTTTATACAATGGATTTGATTGGACAAACTTAACATCAAAATTATTCAAACTTATAATTGACTATAAAGCCATCCCCAATCAAACTTATTGGAATTTTATCAACAGAGAACTTTCATTACATTTATCTGTTGAAAATAAAACTAATCTCTTATATTCTATTAAATTAACCTCTAATTTACAAATCTGGAAAATTTTCACTTGGAAATTTCTACATAGAGCTTTTTACACTCCTAATAAAATTGCCAAATTTAACTCTTCCAAAGAAGTAATATGTTGGAGATGTTCTTTGAATTGTAAAGCTAACTGGACACACATCTTTTTTTATTGTATTTATATTAAGAACTTTTGGGAAAAGATTAATACATTTCTTCAAGGCATTTGCACAGATTCATTTAGTTTATCTAAGTCATTAATTCTGTTGAATGTAAATGAAAATATTGTAATGAACAAAAAAGATCTTTATCTTCTTTGGACCATGCTAGTGGTAGCCAGCAAATCCATCACAAGGAAGTGGAAATCCTTCTCTATACCAACTATAGAAGACTTTTTAACTCTCCTGAAAGAAACTGCGCTATTGGAAATAAAAACTAAGGAATCAAGAATATATCATAAGAACTGGTCTAATAACCCTTGGGTGAAAGTACTTTCTCTCATTGAGACTCTTAATTCAGATACAACTCTATCTGTGTAAATAATGACAATACAAGTCTTTTTCTAACATTGTGTAACTATTTTTTTTACAACAGTTTGTTTCCTTATTGTAAGCCAATTGTATATATTGTAAATAGTTTATTATACATTCATTCATTGCATTTATAAAGCTCTATTTAATATTGCTGGAAAATAATAAAATTATTTGACTATATAAGTGATATTCCCTTCTGAAAACTGATTATTTCTCCCAAAATTTTATTAAGCTCCATAATAGCAGTTTTAGTAAAAATATAAATACATGCCAGTGTAATCATCTTCCCTTGCCAGTAGCTACTTATTACCACAAATTTACCATGGTTATCTTGTTTTTCCTCTTGTATCAATATTGGAGTACCTCTAGCAATTAGTATAAATACACCCCTTTTCTTTGTCCCTGATATTCTGCCGAATATCCATTCTGAAATCTTTTCTTTATTAAATTTTCATTATCAGTTCTTTCCAAACATGTCTCCTGCTGCATTGCTATTTGCACTCTGCATTTTTTAATATAATTCAATACTCTTACCTTTTTGTCTATATCTGTGAGGTCATTCATGCTCCAGAATAATATGGATAGTTTTTATTTTACATGCACCAACTAATGTTTGGCAGGTTGATCCTTTTTACAGTTGTTTATTGTGATCTCCAACAGAACCTATGCCACATTTTACAAGACTTTTTATTTTAATGAAAACACTCAAACAAAAACACAAACACACCCCTAGAAGATACCCACAATCTTTTAACTTAAAACAAATATACAAAACTATGTACATTTTCAAATGTTGTTGTCTTTCGGCTTTTCTCGGTTAGGGGCCGATACAGCGGAACTACGGTCCGCTAATGATTGGCAGCAGATTTTGACGAACAGCGAGGTGCCAGCTCGACTTTCAACCTTCAACGAAGGCATGCCCATTTCGTTTAATCCTCCTATAGAAACAGTTGTCCCAAATCAACAACTGTACCCACAGGCATTATCCAACCTAAAATTAAAGTTATCTATTGTTAATGTACATGTTATAGGCCATCCTTCTTCTTGCACTAATTGCTGTCTGTTCTTGTCTTATCTTTATTCCCCTCCCAGATGTGAAGAACAGCGTGTATGCTTTCAGAAAATGTTAACTTTTAGCTTAAGAAAAATTGCACTGGTTATCTTTAAATAAAACTAAATTATACATTGCTCTAGCAAATGCTTTGAGGTATTTAGGTATCATGAAAACTGCTATCCCTTATTCACTTTCAATAATTTTAAACTTTATTTTTTACTAAGTTGCTTGCCCTTGTACCATTTAATTTTTATGTTTCTCTCAGCAAAGAATGTCCAGAGCTCTTAAGATTTATTGCCTTGTCTCCATGGAAACATAAGAACAGAATGCACAGCTGCCCCTAGCTGCATACTTCTCAACTCAAACTGAACATTTATTTGCTAAAAGAAAACATCATTACATTCAAAGTGTTTCCTTATTTTTTAGCATGCAGCTAAACCTGAAATATTCAGGAACTATTCTAAGGCTAACCCCCTGCTATTAAGTGAGAACCTGGCAAACTTTCAAGCCCCATAAACCATGAGAACACTGCTGCCTATACAGAACTGTTCAAAGAAACCCTGTACAAACATGTTTATAGCTGTATAGAGGCAGTTGTACCCAGCAGGAAGAAGTACAGAACTAACTCAAAAAACAAGCCACCCTGGTGGAATCACAAAATCAGTAGGCTGTATAACAGGATGAAGAAGATCATGGCAAAAATGAGGAGGTGCAGTACCCAGCAGGATAAAAGCACTCCTAAACAAACTCAGAGTACAAATAAAGTCTACCAAAGCCAAATTTGAGGTACGTTTGGCCTCTCAGGCCAAGAACAGCCACAAAGCATTCTTTAGCTATGTCTGCAACCTCAAAGGCAATACATAATTGTGTGCAGAGCTCATTGTAAATGGAGCCACCTATACTGAGCCAGAAGACATAGCAAACCTCCTGGCTGATAAATTCAACTCCAACTTTACCCTTCTCTCCCCCTCAACCTTCCCTCAGGAAATATCATCAAATATAACTCCCCCTACTATCACTAGGGAACAGGTCCTTAATGCTCTCTCTAAGACCAAGAACACTGCATCAATGGGCCCAGACAATATCCCAGGATGCCTTCTAAATAGCAAGAAACATGACCTATCAGGGCCTCTGGAATTACTATTTAACTGAAGCCTCCAAACAAGTTTCATGCCTCATGAATAGAGAAAAGCAACTGTCATCCCTCTGCGCAAAGGGGAATATCTACAGACCCCGAAAACTACAGACCCATAAGTCTCACTGGTCTTATATGTAAAGCCATGGAAAGAATTATCATGGAGATGATCAATAGAGATATAGTAAATCTCCAGACACTGGACCCAACCCAGTTTGGTTTCATGAAGGGCAGATCATACCTACTAAACCTGGTGGATTTCATTGAGAAGGTCACCAAAACAATGGATAAGGGCAAAATTGTTCACACTGCCTACATTGACCTGGCCAAGGCATTTGACACAATACCCCACTCGGGCAATGTTGACAAACACAAGAGGTTAAGTGCAAACCAGTATGTCACCTGGTGGATAGCCATCTGTCTCACAGACAGGACCCAGGAGGTTAGAATTGGGGAGTCCACCTCTACAAAGAGGCCAATAACAAGTGGAGTCCCTCAGGGATCAGTCCTTGGACTCCTCCTTTTTGACATTTACTTGTCAGAAGTGAAAGCCAATGTCAGTGGTCTCTGGCTGACTAAATTTGCAGATGATTGCAAATTTAGGAGCTGTCATTGAATCTCACACTGACACAAATGTTCTCCAGGAGGGGCTGACACAGACAAACAACTGGTGTCAGAGCCTTGGACTAAAACTAAATGCCAAGAAATGCATAAAAGTATGCTTTGGGAAGTCATGCATCCCTGTTAACTATCATATTGACAACACAGCCCTTAGAGATGACCCAGTAGTAAGGGACTTAGGGACACACATAGGTAGTAATATATTCTTTGACCTTCATGTGTCTACAGTGGTGAGGAAATCATTCTTTGTTGCACAACTTATAAACAAGGGTATAACATCTAAGTCCAAGGAAGTCATTGTTCCACTGTATTTGGCATTCATCAGACCTATCATTGAGTACAGTGCCCCTTTGGTATGTACCTAACCAGGCATATCCAATAATTGGAAAGTCCACAAAGATCCCTCACTAAAAGAACACAGGGTGTAAGTAAAATGTCCTCTGCAGACCACCTCAAGGCCCTATCCCTGTATTCTGTCTCCTACAGGCTTTTGAGGGTAGATATATGCCTGGCATACAGGGCATTGTCAAACCCCACTCTTATGGACCTCCTGCATATCCACAAAACAAACAGTACCAGAATTATCCATTCTAAAGACTTAAACATTGCCTGTGATATAAATTGGACCTGCTGGAGGGATAGTTATGTATCCATCCCAGAGACTACCATGTCTATTGAACAGGCTCCCCATCCACGTGAAGCAGAGTTCTTCTTTAACCCAATTCAAGTGCAACTTGGACATCTGGATGGTAAATCAGAAATTCATCCCTGGTTTTTGGGACCTATGTCTCTAATTGACACGGGTAACTTATAAATGGTTTATCTCCCAGGCCCATGCTTACACTTATCAAGGATATCAGAACTTGTCAGAGATCTGGGATGCATGGATAGGCTTAAAAACACCCTTATGGTCATTAGCCTAGTAAACACCTATGAGCCTATGAACAAGTAACTCGTTATTAGATTAAACCAAGGGCATTAATCCAGGCATTCACCTATTTAAAAGTAAGGGAAAACATCTCAACCCTACATATATTAGAATCAGTGCACTTATACACCTGAATCTCTATCCCAAGACTACAGCTTATTAGCTTGAACATGCTTTTGTCCAACCTTCCTTCTCTTTCTACACTGTAATGCCTACATTTCTCAAAACTAAAAAAGAAGAAAAGTACTTGACTACTTTAGTATCTTCATCACATGCAACAAATCACTGAAAACTCTTTAATATATAACATGCAACTTATATCCTGAAATGTTTTATACAAATACTGTTAAGAACAAACTTTTTTCCTTTTAGTGTCTTTCCAGACAATGATATGAAGTGGGGGTATATTCTTTATTGTTTCCCATGTTTAACAAAGTAAACAAAAGTCTAATCTTTCTCAACCACTTTACTTATAAAGCCATACTTCACAAATATGATTAATGCTTTATAGTCTAACATTTACCAACTAATTTCAGTGTTTCTGGTCTTCTTCCTGTTCATCTTCATCTCCCATCTCCAGATTCAAGGTAGTCCCATTTCTTCTAGTCAATTATTGTGTTTTTTTTCTGTCTCTCAAGCATATTTGTTTGGAAAATTGGAAATGGTTTCAATTGCAAAGTCTCTCTATGGACTTTTTGCCAAAAAATGAGAAGCAGAATACCCTTCTGTTTGATGGCTCACTTTTTGTTGGACAAACTTTGCATTTCCTCCTTAGCAAGTTTGACATAAAAAAAATTACTTTGATCCTCCAGGAAAAAAATATTCTGAAGGCAGCTGGATACCGCAGCTTAAATCTCACAGTGCCTCTCAACAATCCCTGATTACTAGGATTAATTTGCTTTTCTTCTGCCTGGTGAACAGTGAATAATCATCTTCCACAAACACTCTGCAGTCTCAAATTTTTAATACTTAGCTGTATTGCCACAGGGTTGTTTTCTCAGGATCAACTCCTCTGCTTGTATGGTTGCATCTTTACTAAAACGGGTGTTGGCTGTTTCCTTATGTCTAGGTTTACAGAATACACTTGATGTGCTCTTTCAGTTAACAAGTTCTTGTGTGGAATACCAGTGCTGCTGCTTATTTGTGCTTTCATAAAATTAATGCAGTCTGTTCCTTTTATTTTCTCTGGTACAGCAGAAAATCTCAAGTTTTCTTTGTATGGTCTGTTCTCTAGCTCTACCATTTTGGAAACAGCTCTTCTTGACCATTCTCAGCCAGGCTTTTCTTCATTTCAACCTCTGATTTTTGGAGATGTATCAGTTCATATGAATAGCTGTTTAAAGCTTCTTCCATTTTCCACCCTTTTTTGAGTTGAAATAGTCCTACAATGTTTCATACATTTTAATCAGCTCTGAGCATATTTGATTTATTTTTTCCTCTAAATTACTGGAAGCCATCTCTTGCACCAGCATCTACTATTATTCATAGTAAGGGGTCTGAATGGAGAGATGAAAAGTCAGCAAGCAAAAGAGAGTAGTAATGCTGAAACTGAATTCATCCTCAAGTCTTGGTGAGTACCTTCATGAGGTAGACCTTGCTTTTTCACAAAATTTCACTAAGGCAACACTGATATATAGACTGTATTTATATATAGCATATATCATGGCCAGAAGTAGGTCAAAAACTAAAAAAGATAGCTGGGTGCACAAGACCCAGGATAAAAAAGTACTCGATCCTGGAAGGCACACTGGTGCCAGGACTGCAAAAATGACAGTGTAAAATCCTCAAAATATGGAAACATTCCCACAATGGGGCCAGGCCAGGCTCAGAGGGAGGATTGCCCCCCTGTTGTAGAAGGGAATAGCAGTCCACACAAATCAAAAAACCTGACAGGCCAAAGAAGAGCCATAAAGATGATAGAGTGGACAATTGAGGATAAGAAAGAAATTATGTATTGTTACTATTATGCAAAAAGCCCAGAATTTCCAGACACAGGATATACAAAAAGATTAAGGGATAAATTAGAGGAAAGAAAAATACTTCCACAGGAAAAAACTGTCAGAAGCTTCAAATGCAAATTTGCATTCATTAATACAACAAATTTTCGAAAAACAGTATATAGATCAACAAACTTTGATCTGTTTGGAAAAAGAAGCATCTGAGGAAGTGTGAAAATGTAAACAACAGAACCTAGATATTTTATAAAAGTATAAAAAAGAAATATGGACATGAGAAAGAAACAGAGATTTGATATGGTGCAATATTTATGCAAAGGAGAAAGCCAAATTAATCAATATAAAGAAGGCAGACCCAAAGATATTCAAAGAGAAATACAGGCAAAGGCATCCAGATATGGGAAATTTCACAATGAAACATGGAAAAGATGATCAGAAAATAGAGTTATGGCATGCCTGTGAAGTGAAGGGTTTAATATAGAAGGTATAACACAGATTACAAAACAGCATGATGGAGTAAGTCCCCAAAGTAAGGAGAAGCAGGAAGATCAGGAGACCTCTGAAGAAGAAATATGGACATGAGAAAGAAAAAAAGATTTAATATGGTGTAATATTTATACAAAGGAGAAAGCAAAACTAACCAATACAAAAAGAGCAACACCAAATATATTTGAAGAGAAATACAGGCAAAGGAATCCAGATATGGAAAACTTTACAATACAAAAATAAGAAGACAAATAGGAAAAGCAGAAACGGGGATTAATAATGGAGAAGTTAAAGAAATTGAAACTGAGGTTATGTAGCACCTGGAAAGTGAAGGATTCAGTCTAGAAAATCTAATGCAGAAAGCACCACATCAGGATAAAGCAATGGATATCCAAATTAAGGGGAAACCAGTGGAACAGGAAGCAATTGGTCAGTTGCCATATCAAGATATTTTGGAGGCTTATACAGGAAACCAGTATAAATGTTCACTTGAAGCTAGATAGCAAGGGAAGGAATGGGAAACTGTGGAAACTCTGATGCAGTCAATGTTGGGGAGTGATAGGCCAGTGAGCTCCCATATGACAGAGCAATACATGGCACAGGATGAAATTGAAGATGCCACAGCAAGATGCTACAGAACTATCTATAGAATGCCCACAGGAAATGGAAAACAAGGGATGTGCCCTCAATTTGGAAGAAAATGTGCTAAGAGAAAAGTTGCTTGATTTAATAGACATAGATAGATATATCAAGATCAAGGAAAGAGACAGACTGCAGAAGGTCAATAAAACCCCAAAAGTCAGAAGTCTGATAAAACAAATGAAGACGGTAATTAGGAATGTCAATAGTGATCCATGCGATATAATAGAAGTAAACAGGATATATTACTGTGCAGCTAAATTAAAAACTGATAAAGTTCTACCACAAGAACACAAGGTAGTGAGGGAAAGGAAGGGGAGAAATTGAATACCATCATGGAAATATCGAACAGAGAAAACTATAAAGCAATTAAGACAAGTAGTGTCACTATTAGAAGACTATAGAAGAGGGAACGGATCAACAAAAATACTAAGAAAGATAGATGTAATAAAAGCAATGCACAGTATTAGAACAGACCAGGATTTATCATGCACTATCGCAAATAACAAACTAAAAATTTCAGCACAGGTGGAAAAACTTAGAAGATATGAAGATAAATATAAAGGAAAAATACAAAATAAACAATTTATTGATAACCCAAAAAAGTGTTATAGAAAATTTGGAAAGAACGTAAAAGGAATTGAAAGACTGCCAAAAAAGAAGAATTGCATGCATTTTAAACAAGTATCTATGAAGATCCTGTAGAACATAACAAAGATGCTAAATGGATAGAAGTTAAAGAAAGAATAAGAAGTTTAAAGGTATAGGATATGAAATGGGCTGAAGTAACAGCCAGAGAGATTGAAATAAGGTTAGGAAAAAACTCTAATTGGAAAACCCCAGGCCCAGATGTAGGTTCATAGGTAAGTACTAGGCTATCTGCCCAAGGGCATTTATAAGCCTAGCCAGAATGTGTTAGCTTTCACCACCCCCTTAGATTAGTTCCCTGTGCCTCTGTCCAGCAGAGCCATTAGTTCCCTGTGCCACTGTCCAGCAGAGCAACTGCAGTGATCCCCGAGGTAAATTTTCTGTTTCCCATCCACCCGTCAAGGTTTCTCTTGAAGAGTGTTAGTGAGGGGCTCTGCCTGATGTATATTGGAATCCTGTTCCAAAGCATGGGGAGTCTCTGGGATAGGAATCTATCCCTCCAGCATGTCCTATTTATTGTTGGGGTGAGATTTATATTTCTAGAGCGTGTGGCTCTCCGGGATTTGTTTTTTTTTTTAGTTGGAGCATGTCCATCAATTCTGGGTTGGACATGGCCTTGTATGTCAGGCAGAGATCACCTCTGAGCAAGCGGTATGCAACCAAGTACAGCTGGAGTTTCTTGAGTCAGGCTGCATAGGGCATCTGTTTGAGGCCAGTAATCCTCTTGGTGAGGTACTTTTGTGGTCTTTCCAGCTGTTGCAGGTGCCATGTAAGGTACATCCCAAATGGGGTGTTGTATTCTATGATGGGTCTAATGAATGATGAGTAGAGAGGCACAATAACCCCTTTTGTTCTAGATGCGTACCCTTTTGTGATTAGGTGGGCCACATAGAAGGATTTTCTAACCACCTTGGCAATATGATTATCAAAGGAGAGATTACTATCTATTTGGGTCCCCAGATCCCTTATTACATTTTCTGTATTTAGGGGACTACCACCTATGGGGTAGTTCGCGGGTACTTTGTTTTTTCCAAAGGGGATGACTATGCACTTTTTGGCATTTAGCTTGAGGCCATGATTTTGACACCAGGTATCCGTCTCAGTAAGACCCATCTGGAGGGTGTCTGTATCAGCCAAAGAATCAATTATGGCCCCTAGTTTGCAATCGTCTGCAAACCTGGTCAGCCATAGTCCTCCTATGCTTGCCTGTACCTCTGAGAAGTATATACTGAACTGGAGGGGTCCTAGGACTGAGCCCTGGGGGACACCACTTGTAACCAGTTTAGAGTCGGACGTAGAGCCTGCAACTCTCACCATGTGGGTTCTATCCATGAGCCAATTGGTGACCCATCTCGTGATGTAGGAGTTTATGTTCAAGCTGGTGAGCTTGTCTATAATACTAGAATGGGGAATGGTGTCAAAAGCCTTTGCGAGGTCTAGGTAGGCTGTGTGGACCTCCTTTCCCTTGTCTAATGCCTTGGTAACCGTCTCAAAGAATTCCACCAGGTTTAGAAGGCATGATCTGCCCTTAACAAAGCCAAACTGAGTAGGGTCCAAGGTTTCCAGGTTCCCAATGTCTCTGTTAATGAGTTCCATGATGATGCATTCTATAGCCTTGCAGACCAGGCTAGTCAGGCTTATAGGGTGATAGTCTAACATTTGTCTAAAAGTATTAACATCTTTGCATGAAGATTTAGCCATGAGTAAGAACTATTTATATGTGCACCCTGAACAGACACCAACCTGGCTAACAAGTGAAAAACAATGCTCTTACTTAAGAGTGAACCTGCAAGCTACCCTTAAATTATAGACCAATAACTTGCCTTCTGGTGATGTACAAACTATACATGGGAACTGATGCTGACAGAGTTTATAGTCATTTAGATGAAAACTCAATTATGGCAGTAAAAACAAAAGGTCAATAAAAGAAAGTCATA
This sequence comes from Protopterus annectens, assembly GCF_019279795.1. NCBI lineage: Eukaryota > Metazoa > Chordata > Ceratodontiformes > Protopteridae > Protopterus > Protopterus annectens. The sequence goes on from NC_056739.1 coordinate 1,382,223,043, forward strand.
TGGAACAAAGAATCATCTGTTGCTAAATAAAGTCATAATGGAGAACTGTCAAAAGGGGAAGAATATAACTATGGCATGGATTGACTACAAAAAAAAGCATTTGATAGTATCCCACATTCATGGATAAAAAAGTGCTTAAAAATGTACATCCTACAGTGCTCGACTACATTACTGTGACCATGAAACAGTGTCAGACCACTCTGCAATTAAGCCATGATAGAGGGCAAATTATTATCCAAGGAATAAAAAGTGAAATGGGGATATTCCATGGTGACTCTGTCACTGCTGCCATTCTGCCTTGCCCTTAACCCATTAAGCTGTCTACTTAACAACTTAGGCCATGGCTATAATTTGGCTCCTAGAAAACATCAAAGCCTAAAGACGTCTCATCTTCTCTTTGTTGATGATTTAAAACTGTACAGCTCATCAGTTGAGAAACTGAAAGTACAGCTGCAGGTTGTCAAAACTTTTTCAGATGATATAAGAATGTCATTTGGTCTTCATAAATGTGCAAAAGCAACCTTCAAAGCGGGAAAACTGCAGCACCAGGAAAACATCACTTTGGGACAAGAATGTGATATAAAAGAACTTGAGCAAGAGGGAGTGTATAAATATTTGGGAATTGATGAAGGATCAGCAATAAAACATGAATAACTGCGAATAAAACTTAGAAAGGAATACTTCAGAAGACTTAAATTAATCCTGAAAACAGCATTGACATCTAGGAACAAAATCCAAACTATAAATCAATTTGCTCTTCCTGTCTTAACTTACAGTTTTGGAGTGATTCACTGGCCCTAAAACATGTTGGACAGATTAGGTAGGAAAACAAGAAGGATGCTTCATGCTCACCAAATGATTTATAAAAATCGGTGTATACCAAGATCATATATTCCCCGATCTGAGGGAGGGATGGGTCTCCTTGAAATTGATTGCATCTATAGATCTGTAATCACGGGACTCCACACATATCTGCTGACCTCACAAGACCCAAACGCAGTGAAAATTTTGAAACATGAGGAGAATAAATCTAAGATGACTTCTCTGCTTAATCTAGCAGAAGCATATCAGCATCAAGCAGGAATGGAAATCAAACCAGAAGTAAATAAAAATCAGGCTGCAACTGAATGTGCCAAAAAAACAAAAGAAAGAATATAAGGTGAAGGACCAGGTGAGAAGGCAAGAAATGTGGAAAATGCATAAATATAGTTGCAAGTATAGAAAACTTCTGGAAGAACCTCATGTTGATGAGAAAAAAACTCAAGAATGGTTAAGGAGAGGTGATTTCAAACTAAGAGATGAAATGTTAATATTGGTGGCACAAGATAGTGGGCTATGTACATACTGGTTTACAAAGTCCATTGAACTTGTGGGAGAAAGACACAAATGTAGGTTTTACAAAACAGAATTGGAAACTGTTGCGTACCTTGTTGCTGGTTGCAACATACTAATGGCAGAAGAACTGTATACTGAAAGGCATAATAATGTGGCAAGACTGTTGCATTGGGTATTATGCAAACATTATGGAATTGAAGTGGCTGAAAAACACTGGAAACATGAGCCACAAAGCATCATAGAAAATGATGAAGTCTACATCACATGGGATCATCCATTACCAACAGTTCAAAAGATAGATACTAGAAAACCAGATATAGTGGTCCAAGAAAAGAAGACAAAAGTAGCACTGATCATTGAAATCGCCACACCCAGTGACTACAGTGTCCTGTGTACAGAGTGATACAAAGTTATAAAATATCAGGATTTGCAAGCAGAAACTAGAGCAATGTGGAAGGAAGATAAACAGATAGTTCCAATAGTAGTAGGAGCAATGGGTCTTATAAAAAGAGTCTACAATCATATTTAGATATGCTACAAATACATGTAACCCCATAAGAATTGCAGAAGGAGTCATTACTGGGCACACTGCGGGTGCTGCGAAGAGCACTACTGGCTGACATCAAAGAGTGAAACACTAATTTCATGAACTTTAATCATATTTTGGCTTAGGAATGGGGTCCATTCCTATCATGGTATTAGAAACCCAAAAGACTTGGAGAAATTAAAAAAAAATAAGGGAAATTGTGGATGATATTATAAACAGGACTGATTAGACCGAGATCATGATAGGAGATTAAACTAAAGGTTTTGATTCAGTAAAAAATTAACTTTTGTGGACAATTATGGAAGAGTATAACATTAGTAAGAAAATTAAGAATGTATGTTGTTCTGCATATAATAAAAAAGTAAGAATTTAATGAACGGATGGTTAAGCAAAGAAATAGATATAAAGAATGGCATTTGTCATGAGTGTCCTATGAGTAGGATATTATTTGCATTAGTTATGCAAGTATACTTGTGTAGCTCAGTTTCCTTTCCTTTGCACTGGGATGTAGTTTTACATTTTTTTGTCAGACCTTCCACTCACAATTTTGTTTGATAGAAAAATCCATTTTTTTTTCAAACGGGACTTCATTTCTAATGCTACTAGATATTTTGTGTCTAGGCATTTCTATGCTGCATGTATATTTTGCTGCATTCAGTGTACTTATTATACCGAATATTGAAGTTATGTTTGGTTACTGTAGTACAGAGCATGTTCCATTTGGTGGGAGTAGGGAATTGTTTCATTTACAATTTACATTTTTTTACTTAAGGTTGGTATTCATAATCTCGAGGTTCGTACTTGCACAGTGGTTATCTGCGAAGACTCCTGCTATGTTTATATGCAAATAAACTAAGCACAGGTTATTTGTGCTAAGTAAATGAGAAGGCATTTTAATAATCATACCTGCTTGTGGCAAAAAAATAAAATGGCTGAAGTTAATCCTTAAGTATATGTGAATACTATGCCAAAATGTTAGGCTTCATATGATTTTGTACTTATGCATTCTGATACTGTGGATGAACAAGGCTATGCACAATCATGCTTGACATTGTTAAGGCAAGCAGCAGACAGTGCAACTTTATTATTAACTTTTAAAAAATATAAAGATGTTTAATATGTTTTACATAGGGGTTTCCTTACGTGGACACTTTGTTTTAAAGAATGGAAAAGGAAAGATAGGAAAGACCGCAAAATGGAAGACATAACAAAGAGGGAAACAAGGAATGGAAACATCAAGAGAGTTGTTCTGGTGGAGGTGGAAGAGGAGGGGTAACCCCATATTTTTTTCAAATTTGTTTACAGTAGAGGGTTGTTTGAGTGGGAAATAGGTAAGAGGGTGAGGAGAAAGGGTAAGGAGAGGAGGAGATTGATGAGGAGTTCAGCCTAGGAGGAACCCTGTCCACTGGATCTCAAACATTTCCACTGCCCAATGGTATTTTAGTGGAGAACTCTGATGTTGAGGAGGCATGAGCCTGTGGTAAATTGGCACCAGCTGGGGCAACAAACCTTCACCCCACCAAAGGGCATTCTGGACTGCTTGAAGGCATCTCTTCACTACCTGCTTCAACCACAGTCAATGAGCCTTGCCAGACTGCTACATGCCAGGGTGCCTACAAGATGGGTGTCACCACCCAACTCTGTGAGGACATCCCTGGTCAGGAAGAGGGTGAATGTTCTATGACCTGGGAGACATGCTTTTGGGCTGCTCCTAACGATTCTTGGTCTGTAGAAAAATGAACAAAAATGGGAGCAAAAAAAAAATAAAATAAAATAAAGAATGAAGGACAAAGGAATGCATAAGTAAAATAAGAAAAACAGTATAAAAACAGAAATGCAGACAATAAATTCACACATACTATACATTATCCAGTCTTTATTACCATTGAATTTGTATTTTAATTTAATTCAAATAGTTCAAAATAGTACAAAAAAGTACAAAATAGTACAAAAAATTCAAATAAAGTTTCTGGGATTATGGAAACATGGGAACAATCAGTATGTTGCTGTCAAGTGGAGATGATTTATACTTTTGCAGTCTACTGATTCTAATGCTAGTTTAATATAAGAAATGGTAGTACTTTTGAAATTTTTGCCTGATCTGGATTTTGCTGCAATACTATACTGAAAGCACTTTATGTCTATTATCTTTATGTATACATTATTTTTGCAGTTATAGTAACAAAATCAGTTAAAAACAGAAAACAACATCTGTTACTTAAGAGTTCTATTTGTAAAATGGAAATAATTTTTATTCATACTTACAAGTACTCTTAGTCAGTCTCACCAATTTTCTGTTCTGCTGTGTTGAATTATACTCAGTTTCCTCATTAGCTGCATAGATAGCACATAACAGCACGATTGTTTATTTATCTCTTTTTGTTCTTTAATATTTCTGACATGATTACTTGCACTATTCAGCAAGGCATTTTTTCTTTCACTTGCTTAGTATGTGTGCTTATTGCTTTAAATAATTGTTTTCATTTTTGAACTATGCTTTTATTTATTGTGCATGGAAACAGTAAAGGACAGACATACAATCATTATTGGACCTAATCCATCTGTGATAATATTTCTTCATTAATTCAAGTTGAAATAATACAAGTACACCTTCCTTCAAATCATTACACTTTTCCATGCATGCACAGCTTGTCTGTTTGGGATATAGGTGTTTTCTGAAATCCCAGCATACACTTCCAGTGTAGTTTCTGCTTCCACTATGTTTTGCATACTTAAGCTGCATTTTTAAATAATGTCATGTGAATTTTCTTTGGGAAACACGGTTTTATCTTACCATCCAAGATAGAAGCTGTACACACATGAAATATAGCAATTAAAAGGAAGTTTTAACATCCTTCCAGATCAACTTTCATTAAACAAAACATATTTACTGTAGCAAATGGAGGCAGTACATGTAATTCATGCCAATGTGTGCTTTGATAATTTGCTGCTAATTATGTGTAAGCATGGATCTACTTCAATAGAGCGAACTTTCATATTACCAAACCTTACTTTCGCAAGATGAAAACATCAAATGTTTCACTTGCTGAATGGAAAATCTTTCACAGGGTAAGCAAATGCTTGGCCGACATAGGGAAACATGCTCTTTTCATGACTGTAGTATGATCCCAGAGTTGGTGTGTATATAGCTGGGGGTGTGTGAGGGGTGCAGTCCCCCATCTGGGTGGGTTTGATGTACTGTAGTGTGTTTTTAGCTTTAATGTTGGCCAGGTGGTTACTTATTTTGTGAAAAATTTTCATTTCTACAAATGAAACTTTTGATGTTTTCGTCTTGCAAAAGTAAGGTTCAATAATATGAAAGTTCATTCTACTGAAGTAGAACTGTAAGCATATCTGGGAATTATGTAGAAATGTATATAGAAGAAATAAAACTGGTCATCTCTCATTAAACTATGTGCTGGTCATCCACTTTCTAGTTTAATTACCACTTCCTTCCCCAACCTCCACTCTGACTAGGACATGGTGACTGACTGAGTTCAGTCATCTTATATGTGCAGTTAATACTGTGGAAGAAATTAACATGTTATGCAGATATCATATTAATAAATGCTTTCTGGCTTATAAAAACCAAATCTTTTTTTTATGAAAATTATCTGCATGTAGTTCAAGTAATACCTACTTTACATGAAAGTATGTGGCAATGCAATTTTTTATATGTGCATAAATGCATACATTTATATACACAAAAATATTTATAAGTATGCTTATGCAGATGTACATCAGTATTTTACAGACAGATATGCATACTTGCATACATTTCTTTACTCAAGCACATTCATTTGCATTTATTCACAAATATATGTCAGCACATAAACATTCCATATATATGTACAGATGCATTTTTGTATACTGATATGTTTATACCTACTTGTGCATTAACAATTACATATAGATAAAAATTTGCAGTTACACATGCATTTTTTCTAGCATATACCTTCAGTCACACAATATTTATATGGCATGTTTTTTAAACCTATGTTTGACATGATTTTTTAAAAAAAATGCTTAATATAGAACTATGGCCTTCTTGTTGTCACCTGATCTACCCACTCAGCCAGCTAGTCAAGCCTACAGTTCTGTAGGTCATCATTTCTGTGTTGGCACTGGGGGCCAGATTGGGTGATCCCTGTCAGAGATGGCAGGTGTACACCTAACTCTTGCCAGATGTCAATATTCTTCTAGTCTGACCCATGGACACAGGACTCAGTCTTATTCAGGTACAAATCCCTAAAAAGGTAGAGAATAATTTTTGCTCTCCTTGTCAGACCAGTTTGCAGCTCAGCCTCTTGCTTTGATAGGTGCTGCCACCGTTTGAAGTGCCAGCACCAGAATAAAGAATGCAAGTGGTGGGCTGTGGTGCACAGGTTTGGAACCACACTCTCTAGGGTGAAACATCACCATATAAATTACCCTACAGGGACATTACTAATGGAACTGCTCTTACTGACAAGTTTGGTTTTACCAAATTGCTTTGACACATACATATTTTTAAGTCAATACTTACTTTTTTGGTAAATAAAATTCAGATATAAAAGCTTTACTTTTTAAGTTGCTTACATATATTTCTGTTTCTGTCATTTACTTTTGTTATTCTTGACCAAAAAGGTAGAGGCTTTGAATAAAGATCTATGCTTGCAGTTTAAAGGGGAAATGTTTGAGGCTAAAATGGATAACATGTATATGAGTGTTTCTATGTATAGCGACAGACTGTAACAGGCAAAACACCGTAAGTTGCAACGTGATTATAAAGATTTTATCTCAGGTCATGTATTTGTTTGGCCTAAGAATAATGTGACTATTAATAACAACAATAGTCATACTAATGTTGCTTCACAATCTGTCCAGTTTGTTTTTCCTGATGAAATGGGGGATTCCAAATCTTCAACTCATCACACTGCCACTTTAAATAAAAATGTTCCAATGAGTGACATAATATGTGAAGATCATTTATCCGATACGTCATCAAGTGGCGTCTTAGAATCAGCAGCTCCTATAACCACTGATACTCCTCCACCTAATCAGCAAGCCCTATTAGACCATGAGAGTGGTAACAACTCAGCAGCTAGACCAAAAACCAAGCTAATGGGTATGGAACGTTTTTTTACCTTACCCAACAAAGATACGTACAGCGTCTCAAACAGGGTCCAACAGCCAAGGGCACTGAAAAAGGAAGTATTCAGGAGGGAATCCAGAAACCAGACGGCAAACAAGGAATTGAATTCTCTAGTTTTTAACTTTTCAGATTACGAATTAACTTCAGCTGATGCATCACTGTTGAACAAAGGTTTGTCTTTCATTCCCTCCCAAGGTAGTGACTTGAGTGGTATTCTCATGGACTTGAGAATGTTTGGGCGCACTGTGGCGCTAAAATTAATGTTTAAAAATTATACTTATGCTGTTTCATATAATGCCAATAAATTGAAACGTAAAAGTTCTTTTGTTCCTAATATACCGACACATGTGGAATGTTTTATAAAGATGTGTGAAAGAGATTTATATAATTATTTTATTACACAGACAGAGGCTCTTATTATAATTTAGATATAGAAGAACAAGCATCTTTATCTTCTCTTCAGAAGAATGTCAATATATCTATTAAACCAGAAGCTAAGGGTGGGGGGATTGTGTTGCTCAACACAAAGGATTATGACAAAGCAATGATAGAGATGCTACAAGATATTAATACATATACAAATATTGATGATGACTGTTATAAAAATATTGTGAAACAAGTATATGATAATTTATATGATCTCCTAATGTGTAGACAGATTGATTATGAACTATATACCTATCTACTAGTTGAGTCTCCACTGATTCCATATATAAAAGGACTACCCAAAGTTCATAAAAATGTTTTTCCACCCCCAATGCGTCCTATTGTGGCAGGAGGGGGATGGATAACAGAGACAATGTCTGTATATATTGAATCTAAGCTAGGACCTCTAGTGAGGAATATTTCCACTACTTTAAAAGATACTTATTAGTTATTGGATGAATTGGATCAATTTTCTAAACAGTCATTACCATCAGGATGTCTATTAGTCACCTTAGATGTCAAAAGCTTGTTCACTTCCATACCTAATTTATACGGGATGGAAGCTATCAGAGATATTTTAAATGAAACTAATACATTTAATAGCAGTGAACAATTGTTAATTTGTACATTACTGGATATCGTTTTATCCAATAATGTTTTCATGTTTAGTGACAATTTGTATCTGCAAAAATGAGGTGCCGCTATGGGCACCCCATGCTCAAATACCTATGCAAACCTTGTAGTATACTTTTGGGAGACCGCGTTTTTATTTAAAAGTAATTACTATTCACATGTGCTTCTATATAGATGGTTTGTGGACGATATCCTATTGATATGGGATGGTAATACTTCTACCTTGCATGATTTTGTTAGATATTTAGAATCCACGACGGATTTCTTGAAATTTACTATGCTGCATTCAACTATGAAGATGGATTTTTTTGGATATAGTTATTTCAAAAGATGTAGAAGGTTTTTTGTCCACTGGTCTATATCGAAAGCCATGTTGGAAAAATGCTTTATTACAGTTCAGAAGTATGCATCCTAGATTAGTCTTTCCTAATACTGTTAAGAGTCAATTTTATAGACTTAAGAGAATTTGTAGAGATGCCATAGAGCTCAATAAACAGATAGATTATATGGAAAGTCTATTTTTGGAAAGGGAATATAGTAAACCCTTGCTTGATAGAGTAAAAGAAACTGTCTTTATGGACACTAACAAAATGGAGAGGAAGATGCAGAAGACTGGAAGTTACTATAATAGATACTATAGGAATACTAATATAGTCTTTACCACTAGATATACAAATGATAACAGAAACATAGTCAATATAATTAAAAAGAATTGGCATTTTCTCACAGTGGATTCTACCACATTGGACATCGTAGGGGAATTCCCTAGATTTAGCTATAATAATAGTAAGAATCTTAAGAGACTTTTATGTATAGATCATAATATTGATGTTAAGAAAAAAGAATGTAAGAAAGAGCTAGATTTTGGGAAGTTCCCTTGTGGTCGATGCAATATGAGTAAAGAAATAACAGCTACACAATTGTTTTGTTATCCTGTTCTGGATTATAAGTTTTTACCAAAGTTTTATGCTACATGTGATGATAGCAATTTGATATATCTTGCAACATGTACTTCTTGTCCTTGTTTTTACGTGGGCATGACATCAAGGAGACTGAAAGATAGGATATATAACCATGTATATGATATAAAACGATCTAATCAACAAAATGCACTTGTAAAACATATAGCTATAGAGAGAGATCACCATTTTAGGTTTAGAGTATTACAATTGGCAACTGAAAATAAAAGGGGAGGTGATAGAATGAATTATTTAGAACTGGTAGAGTTATGTTGGATATTTAAATTGCGTGCACATATGCATCTGGGTCTAAATAACTTTGTGAGTATTAATCCAGCATTAGAAGCACAAACACATAAATGAATGTAATTGAGTAGATCTTGAAAATATATAGATTCATATACACTCCCCCTTTTATGAAGTAAGGAAACAATTTATAAATTATGATACACATTTCTAATATATATTCAGCAATGCTTTATCATGGTTTTCCCCATGTTCATGGTTTATTTGTAGTATATTTGATATAATATATTCTATATTTTTTATATTTATAGATTTAGAGTTATTAAATAGTGTTTTGATATGTGTCATGATGTAACAGAATGTTCTGCTATAAGCCTATACTCTAGACAACTAAGCAACTAAAGTTGTATCAAATTGAATTATAGGGTTTAATTGAATGATTGTTCTTAATGGTTTTTAACGTGCATGTGATGAGAGTATATAAGATGATGAGATGATTTGTTTTTGTAAGATCTGAAGAAGCATGCTTGTTGGCACACGAAAGCGCTCATCGTTGTGTTTAAACAATAAATTTATTTTATGGTTTTCATGGTGGTACTGTCCTGTCTGCTATACATTGTTGCTTTTTGTCTCGACTTGGACCTTTGGGCCATTGTATATATCTTTTTATTTACTTTTGTTATTCTTCTATGAATAGTTAACTTGGTGGTCCTGCATGAATCCTTTGTTTAAGCATGTTCTTTTCAGTATTGTATTAGTATAAATCATTTCCATTTAGATTATTTTTTTTGCTTTACTACATAATGATATATATTATATATGCCAAGATGAATTTATGTTAAGTACTGAGTGATTTGAGGTAATAAGGTGCATCACAGTATGCAGGATGGCCATTGGTTACACTTCATGAACATGCAGACTCAATGAAATCTGATTCCATTTTTCTTTGTCTACTCATATGGATTTTTGAGAATTACCATGGTTGTTTGCAAGTTCTGGCAAACAGTTGAGGTGTGCTAAAGACTGCTGCAGATCCTGCCACTGCAACAAGTGAACTAATGAAGTGTACTTACATGGATTGGTGACTTACACGCTCATGTATTACTGCAATTCAAAATGATAAGCATAAATAAGCCTAACTCACATATGACAAGTGTAAATGACCCTGAATTTATTGGAATAACTTGAAGATTGCCATATTAACTTTTGATTACTCATTTGGCAGGAAATGTTTTAGAAAATCCCAAACTTATTAAAATAAGAAAACAATAACAAGTTAAAAGCACTTTATATTGATTTTAGATAACATAGTTTAACTAGGAATGATGAGTATTTTACACATCTGAGAGTAAGATGCAAGTGATTAATGTATTTATTCATGACGTGAGAACCACTTAAAAATGATGAATTCATGACAGCAACACTGAAATTAAATGAGAAGTAGTTGCAAAGTGAAATATATTTTGGAAATTATTTTTGGAGGTATTTATTGATTTTGATATACAGGATATAAATATATATTCTTTGAAGAAATTGAAGTCTGATTTATTGCATTTTCACCAGTGTATTGTTATGTCAGGATACATGCTGCTTTACTAGGGATCACCGACTGTTAGTCATGAATGAAAAATGGCAGTATAAATACAGAAAAGCGGTAGGAGAGGGCTAATCATCTCTTAGCAATGGTATAAGATGACAGTGTAATGTTAAGTACTTACAATACTACCATGACTTTGTTGATAATGTTATACAGGCTATTACAATGCAACTTTAACTGGCCAAATTTGGACTTGCACTATTTTCGTATGTATATATGTATGGGTCTACTTCAAAACATTGAATTGTCATAACACTGAAACTCAAAACACAGAGACCATAACATCAAAAACCCAAAACACTGAAAACCCAAAACAATGAAAACTCAGAACACTGAAAGTGTGCATCATAACATAGAAAACTACAACACACATGTAAATAACATCCCCTCCACCTATAACAACACCAAACTAAGAAACACACTTTTTACTACATTTCTGCAGGGGAGCATTTCCATTAAAAAGCAAAACATGAACTCATGTTAAATAATGAAATAGTACTTTTTATTCAATGTACAACCTCATGAAAATCAGTATATGTATGCTGAAGTATACAACCTAAGCAGAAAGTCTTGTGAAAATCAATTAAAAATGTAATTATTGCTTATATCATACCTTAGGACATCACTGAATGGGTGCCAGTGAGCAGTCAGTCATGACGTTTACTAACAATAATATGAATATGTGTTCTGAAACAAAATAATATTTAAATATGAAAAGGAATGCCTGATGAACAATGACAGTAGACCATGGACCACACAGAATAGACCACACATATCACTGCATGCGTCAGTTATATTCTATGTGTTTTTTAATAAGAAAGGAAACACTAATCTGAATGTCATAGTTCGTAGTTCTTACCTGTGCAGCTTTATGCTATGCACAAGTCTAATGCATAGGGTTCCTTATTACTTACTACTGCTGCCAGCTAGTCATCATTAATTGTATTAGGACTGGAACTGAGATCTGCAATGACAGTATGTGTCACTTCACCACCAGACCATTGCATGACCATGTTATGCAAAATGCAGCACTGAGTAAACATCCTGTATGCAATAGCTGAGTCAAACTGAAGGGCACTTCAGACTCATCCAGGTTTCTAAATCTATCCTTCAACATATCAAATACACAATCGATGACAATACAAGCTAGGGACGGGACTGCATTGAAATTGTCTTCCACAGTCCCACTTGGATTTCTCACTGGTGTCGTGTTGTACTTTGGATTGTAGTTCCATTTTGTATGGGTTCAGGCGCCTAGGCAGCGAGACATTTCCCTGCGATACATTTTGGCTGGGGACACATGGCTGAAGTGACAGCTGCAGAGAAATATGGCTATTTGTTTTCCCCCTGTGCATTTGGTTATTGAAGTTGTAGGTATGACAACACATTCTTCTCTTTGCCCACAGGGAATTTGCAAACAGCCATATTTCTCTGTAGCTGAATGTCATTTCAGCCATTTGTCCCCAGTCAAATGTACCAAAGGGGAAATGTCTCGCTGCCTAGGCGCCTGAACCCATGCAGGATGGGAATCCATTCTGCACAATGTCATAGCAATTTACGGAATACATATATTTTTTTTTGCTTTCATTATGAACCATCACACAACAAAGTAAGGGGTTCAGGCGCCTAGGCAGCGAGACATTTCCCCTTTGGTACATTTGACTGGGGACAAATGGCTGAAATGACATTCAGCTACAGAGAAATATGGCTGTTTGCAAATTCCCTGTGGGCAAAGAGAAGAATGTGTTGTCATACCTACAACTTCAATAACCAAATGCACAGGGGGAAAACAAATAGCCATATTTCTCTGCAGCTGAATGTCACTTCAGCCATGTGTCCCCAGCCAAAATGTATCGCAGGGAAATGTCTCGCTGCCTAGGCACCTGAACCCCTCCTAAACTTAATTCCATCATTTCAGAACAGCTGGCATAAGAGGAGCTCCCTAAAGCAGCACAAAGAAGTGAAGAACGAATATCAATCATGTTGTCACATTTACCCTCATCATAAAAGCATAAAAGTTAAGTAAGCATAACCATTTCTGATCAGACAATTAGAACTTGACCAACTGGTCACTAGGGAAGTATAGGATAGCCTTTTTTCACTGTAGAGAAGTCGTGTTTAACTCACTGTCCTTTACGAGATGCATGATAAGTCCTGTTTATCTCACTGTCCTTTACGAGATGCATGATAAGTCCTGTTTATCTCACGGTCCTTTATGAGATGCATGATAAGTCCTGTTTATCTCACTGTCCTTTATGAGATGCATGATAAGTCCTGTTTATCTCACTGTCCTTTACAAGATGCATGATAAGTCTTGTTTATCTCACTGTCCTTTACGAGATGCATGATAAGTCCTGTTTATCTCACTGTCCTTTACAAGATGCATGATAAGTCCTGTTTATCTCACTGTCCTTTACAAGATGCATGATAAGTCCTGTTTATCTCACTGTCCTTTACGAGATGCATGATAAGTCCTGTTTATCTCATGCATGATAAGTCCTGTTTATCTCACTGTCTTTTACAAGATGCATAAGTCCTGTTTATCTCACTGTCCTTTATGAGAAGCATAAGTCCTGTTTATCTCACTGTCCTTTACGAGATGCATGATAAGTCCTGTTTATCTCACTGTCCTTTACGAGATGCATGATAAGT